>NW_008658737.1:87096-99225 GCF_000695815.1 Acanthisitta chloris
AAGGTAGTGTTTCCAAACCCTTTATTTTTGAGAAGTTTAATTATGCTTTAACTAAAACAAAATGTCAAAACATAGAAGGCACTATATCTTCTCTGAAAGTGTGTTACCCATTTTTCATAAAAAACAGTCATTGATACTGAGGGACAGATGCTTTGAAGAGAGAGGGGAGGTTCTTGTTTCTGCCCCCAAATCCCAGCCACCCTATGATCAAACTTCTGATCAAAGTTTACAAAGTTTGAAATGGCAGAGTAAAGAGAAATGCAAAGCAGCTTGTGAATGGAGAGGTGTGAAACCGAGGGTGTGAAACAGCAGATCCGATCTGTCAGGTCAGCTTTCTCTCTCTACTGAGATGTAACCCACAAAAGATCAGGCAACTCTGCCATACAGCATTTGGGTTTGAGAAGATTTAAAAAAGGCCTGAATGAGATGGATACCCAGGGAGAGAGGGGTCTGCATGCATGTGAAACATTGTTAGCAGAGATAACTAGTTCTGGGAAGCTGAATACAGCCTGGAAAGTCCAAGTTCTGTCCTTATGAATACAGCTTTTGACAATGACTGTGGATGCTTGAAGGATGAAGCACACGGATGGTCTTACTCCTTTTCCACCTCCTGCCATGTATGTAACTGACAGAGCGGATCTGATGTTGTTTCAGCCAACATGAAGCTCCTTCATGCCTCTTACCCAAGGTTGCCTTACTGAGGAGCAGAAGATGTTTGAGACTGACAGTAAATGCTGCAGGAGAAAATGTGGGTGGTGGTTCTAATTTAGAGATGGTCTCTGATTTTACCCATGCTCTCTAATTTTACCACTTTTCTCTCTAACTTAGGGATTCAGTTCACATTGTTAGGCTAAAGTTCAATACAGGCTACGCAGAAAGCTTCTGTATTCATCCACTAACTTGTTGAAGCCTGGATTCTCACAGCAGCACTGCTCAGGAACAGGATATTTACTCAGTATATTACTTTTATGCTTGCCAAGCATTTCTGGAAGAAATTATTTGTACTTTAAGTTCGTGGTATTTGTTTGGGGTTTTTTGGGTTGGTTTTTTTTTCTGGTATATTCTCTGTTCAAAGCTGAGCCCTCTGGTGTACTAGCCTTTTGTCATCATGGCATCAGTCTAGCCATGCACTTACATCGATGCTTAAGTGTAAGTGCATGCCTAATAGAGTTAAAAACAGCTTCAGGAGTGTCCCTTGCTGCCCTACTGAACAAGCATAGGCAATGTGTAAATGTAGTTGTCTTGCTGAATCAGATCTAAGTGATAATATGCTCCCACTAGCTGAGACAGAGCAGTGAACTGCATGTGTTAACAAAGTGAGACTTCAGAGTGGAGGTGACATTAGAGGACAGGGAAACCAGTTTTTAATAGCATTTGCTGCACCTTGGCATCGCTGCAAGACAAGAGTCTGAGATGAAACAGTAGGACGTCAAGATGTAACTTGGAAGTGGTCCGGGCATTTTGCATCTCTGTCGGCTTTCTGTGTGGGCATACAGTGGGGAGGATTTCTTCTGTTCTCATGTGTGCAGTCACACACTTTATTTCTCATGATAGGACAAATAGGCCACCAAGAATATAAAGTAGGACATTTGGCCTCTCTCCTCAATGGGAGGTGCAGTGCAGATTGGCTTCTGAGAACTAGGACAGTACCTCCAAAAGTAGAACAGCTGGTCACCCTGTTCATGTGTTTGTTGCCTTACAAATGTATCCTTTAAAGCTCAAGATTTAAGCGACATTTTTGGCCTGCTTAGGAAAATGTTTTCTGACAACAGGGACAGATACACTGGAACAGACCCAAACCTCTGCTTTTCTTCTGGAGCACTGAGCAGAGCTAGCAATTGGAGGAGCTGCATGCTTGGCAAATAAACCCAACAGGTGCTCTGCATCAATTCTTGCATGTCAAGTGATATCACAGTGATGGTTCTGCCCTCCTCATCCAGGTGTTCACTTTTCAGTAGCAGAACATGGGTGGAAGGTTTTGCACTGCAGTATGAGGTGATGCTTTGCTGCAAGAGAGCTGTTACCAAATCAAACTGTTAATGTATGTGTGCTATATACATATATATAACAACATCTATTTGACCAGAAACCAAAATCTGACTTTCATTCAAGTAAAAAACCTAGAAAGCACACACAGAGGGTTTCACCATCCTGCATTAGGGTCCCTCTCTAAGTGTTATTAGATCCATAATGTCTACAATCCCATTTGAGTGCTAATGATGCCAGTGGGACAGTAGCATGTAGTGCTGGTCAGTAAAATGTGTCTGGGGACAATGCAGCAGCCTGCATGGGTAAACAGGAGCAAGGAGTATAAACCAGGTCAGCTGACATGGTTCTTGGAAAGATGCTGCTGTCCTCACAGGTCAGGGAACACCCCTCTGTGGCTCCTTTAATGATGGTCATTAATATTTCCACCTGGTTGCAAGCCCACGTGAACTTCTCACCTTGAGCCAAAGGTTACTCAGAGTCATGCAGCTCTGAAGTCTGGGTTCACTCTCCTGGGACTCATCATTAGTCAAGTCAGGTGTGAGACCAAATCTTAATAGCTAGAGCAGGAGACTAATAGAAAGGGAAGCCTTCCAATTTTTTTTATCCAGGAAGTGTGCTATGGTAATGAATTTGGAGCCTAGTGGCTCCAATTGTGGTGGGAAGCTCACTGCCTTGAGAATAGGTCTTTAATCCACATAAAGAGGTGTTTCATAAGCCATATGTGATGCCCCATTTTGAATATTAATACCTGGAGCACTTATTCAGCTCACAGCCATTTCATGGAAATACTATGCCTCTGTGAAGCCAGACAGAGCCCTTGGGTGCCCTGATTTTATTATTTATTTTTTTTTTACAAAGACAGTTTCGGGTTGTTCTGTACTCTTAATTCAATATTCTTATTCAGCTTAGAGTCTCTGAAGCCACTGCATTCATATTACATAATATTAACTGATTTTAGATTTAATGAATATATGAAGGACACTATAAGACAGCAGGTTTGGTCTACTTAGCCAAGTGACCTGTTAGTTATATACCTCATGAAGTAACTTAATCCTCTACAGGGCAGCCTCTTCTAAAATAAAATAACACAGGAGGCAGGGAGTGTTCTGACAAGTGCTCATGTTTTTAAAGGCTTTCAGCAAAAGCTCAAGAATGAATATTCAGTGTGAACTGAGATGCATTCTAGCTGTGTCAGCTGTGCAGCTTTTGTTTTTGACATTTATATCTGTGGGCAGAGTTGAGGAAATTACAGCGACAGAGCCCCTGGTGTGGCACTTGCTCCTACCAAGTGCAGCTCATCCAGGGCTGAGGGCAGTGGCAGGCTCAAAGTGAGGCTGAGGTCTTGGAAGTGGATGTGGACAACTCTAATTATTTGCCCATGATAATGCCTGAGAAAGGTGGTTTGGACTGCTAATGCTGGGCCTTGGTCGTACTCCAGCTCAAGCAATCCTGAGTGGAGCCAAGCCAGCTGCCTCGTGGGGGATCCTTCTCACAAAGCCAAGACATAGCGAGCAATCACTGAGTTGTTACTTCTGTGCAGCGATTTGTTGCCACTGTTTTGCTCTCCTGGTGCTGGGAAGGGATATAGCATGTATTGCTTTTCTCTCTTTGGTGGTTCCTGAATTTAAATGTGCTCCCTGTTAAAAAGTGTCATTATTATTTGCTAGTTATGGCTGCAAAGCACTCTGGCTCTCTGGTGACCAGCAGGACATGGCACATACCTGCAGTGCAAGAATCCTGCTCTGAGGTAGGGCAGAAGCAAGGCAGGGATTGATGGGCATGTAGCCTGGCTAGCTAATTTGTGTCACACACGGGTGTCTAGTGTTTGCATCATAAGGCCTTGTCTCTGCGTTTGTTTCTACACATTTTGCTGTCTCAAGGGAGCTGTTTAGGAGAGACAGTTATTCTGGGTCTGAGCTAGATATGAAGGTCTCTGGGATGCACAAGAAGAAGAAAGCCAAAGCTAAGAAAGCTGCATTAATATGTTTGAGACATGTCATTGAGTCCTTCAGTGTGATAAAACAGGCAGGCAATAAATTGAAACCATTGCCTGGTATGCAGCGACTTTCTGTTTCATTGTTTTGTTCTGCTGCTTTGCAGCCTTGTCTGTTCACCTCCCTCTTAAATTCAGACTGTAACTCCTCTTCAGGTAAAGTTTTATCCTGTTCACGCGAGGCCTTCCCCAGCCAAGACCTCAACTTTGTTTTACACTTACAAACACCTTACAGACATTTTGGCCTCTTACCCCCAGTGAAATCAATGGAAATTGGGTGCCTATGGATCTCTGCAATAATTTAAACTTCTCAGAAGGTGTGTTCAGAAATATGCTTCAAAGTCCTGTTCCCCTGCATTTCCCCTCCAGGCTCCCTGGGAAACTGGCTGGACTGCAGCAATTCCGTTGTGGCCAGGACAGTAGTAAATCCTGCCATGGGACCAGAGCATGCCCCTGGCTTGCATAAACTAATCCTAGTAGTTGGATTGATTAAGCAAACAGTAAGAAATAGTTATGAAAGAAAACATTTGTGTACACAGCTCAAGCGCACAGACCTTGCAAACTGTGCTCACCAGCAAACCCTCTCATCCTCTTTACTGCATTGATCCCTGCATGAATAGGAATAGGCTCACTCAATGCTTTGGACCAAATCCTTCTGGATTTCAGTTGTGCAGCCCATGATAGGAGTGGTGTTTGTAGGATCACACAGATCAGGTACCTTCCAGTGACTCTCCCAGGTGTCTGTGGAGGGCACAGCCACATCACCAGCCTGAAAGACTCCAGCCTGGGTGGATAAGTGCTTGCAGTGACAGGTCTGGAGCTCCTGTGTGAGCGACTACAGCGTTACTCTGCTGAGCCCAATGAGAAGTTCTACCTGGGCCAAGGACAGCAACATAAATACGATAAGAAGAGATAGGCTAATAGCCTCCAGGTGTTTCTAGGTACGCAGGAGAGCTGTGCTGAGCATCTTCATTTCCTAAGAAAGATGAAGGCATGACATGCAAAGGACTCTGTGGGATGAGAAAGCAGAAAATAAAAATGAAACTGTCTACCCAAGTCATAACTGTCTGCTGATAAATTCAAGGAGCATCAAAACCATTCTGAATTTTTAAAGCATGTCAGATCACCCAGCCTGAATTTCAACAGGAGAGCAAGCTGCTCACACCAAACAAAGGGATGAAAATCACAGGCTGGGGGAGTTTCAATGCCCCCACACCCGAAAGAGACGAGTGGGAAAGTGGAGTGGGTGCTGGTTGTCACAGACTTTGGAAGATCCCCCTCCCCTACCTGCCACTGCCTTGGACATGATCCTCTGCCCCAGCAAGTCCCTTCTCATCATCTGGTGGGTGTATTTTATTTTATTTGGGGCTCGAACTTGTCTGGGAGATAGGTCAGCAATGCTCTCAGAGGGTAAGGAGGCTGTATAGAGACAAAAAAGAGGCAACGGGGGTGTGAGGGAGAGGGGACAGTGGTCAGAGACAGCTGAAAGGCTCCCAACCTCCTGAGAGGGGGACTCTGACCTCCTGGGGCTGAGAACTGCTGGAAGCCAAACAGCTGTGTCCTTTCTCCCTGCTCATGTGCTATCAGCTTGAGAAAATAGCCAGGATTGTTTGTCTTATGAGTGTCCCTTTTCTGGACATGCAGGGGAAGCTGTATCGGGTGAAACAGAGACACTACCCCCAGATACCTCCTCCTGCCTGCAGTGGAGCTGGTGTCCTCGTGGCTTTGCAGCACCACATGGCATCCAGAAGCTGAGCCTGGGGTGGCTGGAGCGTGAGCTCTCTTCTCTGTTACACCCAACATGTGAAATTTGTTCCCTTTCCAAATCCAGGGCTATCAGCCTCTGTGAGCTTTTTCTGGGTTTCAGGGGATTTGCTCAGCTCTGGTCACACAGGTAGTAGAAAGACATAGCTGAAGAGGCTGCCCCTGATGAGGAAGAAGAGACAGTGAGGTGCTGGAGCAACTGGTGAGCAAGGAGCTCAAACTACATGGAATGAACAGGTCTAGGATGGTGGTGGCATCACATCCTCGGGAAAAGCAGTTTTTGAGGTTTGGGAGCTTATTTAGAGGGTGTGGGACCAGGGCAATACGGCAGCAAGCCCAACCCTGAGACTGGAGAGGGTTTAGGTTTTCTCCCTCTGCTGCTCCAGGAGGTGTGTGCCATGCACAGGGTAGGACTGCCAGTGGGAGCACTGAGCAGAGAGAGGAGAGCGTGACTTTCTCAGTCACTCACCTCTGCCTTTGTGAAGGCAGTGATGGAGCTTCCAGGAAAGCAGAGGCTTGGGTGGTGAACCAGTAATTGGGAGGAGCTCATGAGAAACAACGAATTTGAGCAGAGGGATTCATTTTTCAAGCCTGAGGTAGGCACAGAAAGTGGCACGAGGGTGATTTACGTACTTAAGCAGGGTTTTGGCATTTGTGACCAGCCTTGTGGCTCATTTCCTCATTCACTCAAATGCATAAAGACTGAACAAATGTTTGGTAAACAGGAACGTAAGGTTTCAGCGATGAAAAGCTTTAACTCTTGCCCACAGAGCTGCTTGTAGCATTGGCTTGGAAGTGTTTTTCAGAAGATGGCGATTTGCCTCCTCTCCGATCTCATGACTGGGGTCGCTCCAGCCGTGACCCCCTGCATTGCCTTGCTGCTGCACCCCCACCATGCTGCCAAGGCTTGGAATGAGCAAGGAAAGTGTGTGGTGAGGTGGGACCCTTTGGGTCAGCTTCCATCGGCATTGGCAAGGGTCCTTGGAAACTTGCACAGCTGCTGCCTGGGCTCTATTTGGGCTATGAATAACTGGAGAGCTTTCCATCACCAGGGCTGTCGGTCCAGGTATTTGCAAGCACTTTCTTTGGTGGTTTCTTTTTAGTGTAGTTGCTGGACAGGGAGGACAGGATAGAGAGAGGAACCTTTCATGCTTCAGCCTTCTGCAGCATCCGGCGTTTTCATGAAACCACAAAGGACGTTAAAGAAAAAAGAACAAGCACTCTGTTTATAGGGATTTAGACCGTCAAAACAAAGAAGGGGCTGTGTTGTTCGGTAATTACTCAGTTGAGTCAGAAGAAACAGGTTCACAAGCGATGGGCTTCCAGGCTGAAGCCCACCCTGCCTTCCCACCCTCCCTCGGCTGACCCTCACTTGTGCTGCTACAAGGATTGGCAGAGCTGGCTGGCACTCCGTATCCAGTGTGCTGCCTAGTATTGCTGTGCATATTAAAAAGTCTCTCAGGACAATGACTCTAGCTTTCTTCATTTGCCCAGGAATTTGCCTTTTGCAGGGCTTTTCCACTTAGACCCCCTTGGAGGACACGTTGGACACAAAGGAGCAGTGTGCAGCACCCAAACAAGAACTGCATGGGGATGGGAGTTATATAGTGGACAATATATAGTCCACACACAGACAGCTGCTGCAGCACTGGTTGAGAGCAAATGTTCCTTTCCATCACCTGTGTCCAGAGCAGATTTTCATGCAAGCATGACAGTGGGAGGTAGCACAGTAACAGGCAGTAGAGAAAGACTTCTGCTCCCAAAGGTAGTCTGGATGCTTTTTTAAGGAATGTTGCATCAGAACAATGGCAGTGGGAGCGGAAGGGTGATGACAGCCTGTGATTCTTGATCACTCATGTTCATCTGTCCTCAGTGTCCAAGCTGATTGAAATGCAAAATGAAAGCAATTGTACAGCATAAATCAGATGCTGGAAGCCATTTTCATGATCTAAACCCAGTGTCACCACCACAGCTCCCTGGCTCTGTGGTGAGAGAAGCAACAAGGTGTGAAGCTGCCCCAGCCCACCACTCACCCACTGCACTTCACCCCTCAGAGGAACAAATTGCAAAACAAGAAACAGCCTGTAAACATCGCGAGCCACACGTGTTCCTTGGTAGGTATTTGTGAAGGAAGGTGCCTGTGAGGGATGCAATACGAATGGTTGCAGTGCCATTGCAGACTGAAGTCTGTCCAGTCGGTCCTGGGCTATGGTGGTGGCTATGGGAGACTGGCTGCTCCCACATCCCAGCATCTGGTATGACTTCCAGAAGGACAGGTGTAACTCTGAGGTGGAGCCTGAGAGAGGCTCATGCGCCCAACTCCGCACAGCCGTGGGTGCCTCACAACAAGGAGCAAGTGACTCGCAGCACCCACTCTCTGTCTCCAGCTCAGTGCATAGAAACTTTTCCATCTGATTAAAAGCTACTCTGTTTTCCTAGATAAAGAGGCCTCTCTGCCCACTGCCAAAATTCCTGGTTTCTCCTCCCTGTTGAAGTGCTGGTATCTTTTAGGAGGAAAAGCTGCAGGAAGCAGAATAAATAAATAAGTTCTCACTCGTATTCTTTAGTCACCCAGCAGCCATTGGACACCTCATTTAAGTATATTATTAGCAACCCAGACACTTCAAACATAAACAGCAAGAAAGATGGTATGTGTATACTGCCTCCAGACTCTGCTGGTGCATGTCTGCTGCGTGGGTTCTGTGCATCCCAAAAGTGTTTCTCTCAAGCCAGCCACTGCCAGCGGACAGGGACAGCCAGGAGGGTGCCAGGCAAGAGTCCTCCTTTGATTTGCAGAGAGGGTGAGCACCCACTTCTGGACTTGCCCAGGGCTCAGCCTGCTTTCAGGGTTCAAAGGCCGCTGAGTTCAGCAATATGTGTTACTCTGTTTCAACCGATCTATGTCAAAATCATCTCCTACTAACCTGCGAGGAAAATATTGGGCTAAGAATATTTTAGAAGCCTTTGGAAAGGCAAGGGCTGAATCAAATGCTAATGTTTTATTATCCAATTTTCCTTAACAAGCTGGCCATTCACAGGCTGCCAGTGAAATTTTCAAGCCATATTTTGGGTGTGGAAGAGACCTCGTAATTTCTAGTACTTATGGAACCTGTGAAAATTATTTTCTGTGTGAGTTCATGTAAAAACATTCCCAGAGACATGCATTTGGGGATTTTCTAGGGAAAATGTGTAGTCTCAATGGTTTTCATCATCTTGGTGGACAAAAATTCATGTGGTTTACAAGGGTATTTTTCCCAAAAAAGGCTTGATTTAGGAGTATCCACATTACATAAGTGACTTAAAGCCTAAGATTCAAGCTAATTAAACACATTTTTGCTGTACTATGCTGTCCATGCAGATCCTTATTAATCTAGTCTATATAGTTTTTGGCCCCCATACAGAGTCAGGTATTCTTGCCATGTGATTTTAGCCAATTAGATGTGAACTGTTTTCAGCACTAATTTTGTAAAATGTTTAAATTTTCTCCTAGACAATCATGTCACCCAAGTGTGTGACCTGGAAAACACAGACAAAAGCAGAATCCTTAGCTGATGTTCCCTCATAGTTAAATTCCTTCATCGAATGGCAGATGTTCTTGTCCAAAAATAGTGTATACCAAATCATCAGGTGGTGGATTCACTATCCCTGGAGGTTTTCAAGATGAGACTGGATGTGGCACTTAGTGCCATAGTCTAGTAATGATGGTAGGGTTGGACTCGATGATCTTTGAAGTCTCTTCCAACCTGGTTGATTCCATCATCTATGATTCTATGATCAGTCAAAGGAATTCCTAAAGGACTGTGGGACTGACCATGAAGCCAGAAGGTCAGTGTTGTCTCTCAGGTTATCAGCAGCATGGGAGGGGTAGCTCCAAGTTCAGTTGCATCATCCCAGGTTTATATGTTGCCTACATCTCAGGCTTACATGCTGAGTCCCATCAAGCTAGCCAATACCTTCAATAGATTAATATTCCAGTCAATATTTTTGATAGCTACATTTCTGTGGATCACATCTTTAGTGTTATCTTGAAATATATTTTGGTGTTATGTAAGTGTATTATCACTCAGAGACAACACAAAGTGCCTTCAGGCAGAGAGCCAAAACCTGTCCTTGGATGAATATTTTCTGTTCCTCTTGACTCCTGTTATCTGAAGGTCAAGTTGGACCCAGAATGAAACGTTAAGTATGCCAAAGATGTTTTAGGAGGGCAAAAGTAGTTATCAGCAGTTTCCAGTTGCTTTGTTCTGGTGATGGGGAGGTAAAATGTAAGGGGAGGCAAAAGGAACATCCCTAATGCATCTTGTAGGAGTCTATGACCCCTTGCTTTCTAGCTGTTTAAATGTAGATATTTTGCTCTTACCTCATAAGCTACGCTGAGCTCTTCCATAGCCCTTTTGCTAACACTGAGCCCACCTATGTCTTTAACTGAGTGCGCATTTTTTGCTTCTTCTACTTTTTCTGTTGGGTCTGTCTTGCAAGCTGACACTTCCATGTAAGAATAGGGATGCTTACAAGAGGCATTCAGCTGGATCCATCACCTCATTCCCAGTTTCAGGGAAACATAACCAAATGTAGTCCTACGTGGAAACATCAGTGAGTCAGTGGTACTAAATGCTGTCTGCTAAACACTGATGCTGTGTTTGGCCAATATCTTCTGGAACTCAATCCTGTGCATGGAGAGGACAAACTAGAGAGCCATGCTGAGGCTTCAGGCATATTACCAAGGTTAGGCAGAGGACTAGGCTGTCAGAAAGCATTGAAATTTTGAAGGTTTGCGTACGTGTAGTAATGTGACAGTGCATTCTAGCATTGTGTTTCTCGCATACAGAAAGATGAGGGAATTCCCAGGCATTTTCTGGGATAAATACCCAAGCACACCTGAATGATCAGTATTCCCCTCCCATACCTATGTTTCTATCCAAGATCTTGCACTGTGAATCCCTTCACAAACGTGTTCCTGCTATTAAGGGCACTGAGCTTACCCAGCCCTCTGTTCTTCAGCTCCCCTGAAACCTCCCTCACACTGGAAATGAGTTTGGCATTCGCCTCTGTCTTGCTATGCCTTTTTAATCTATAGTCTGCAGGTGTGAAGAGCTCTGCATGCTCCTAGTTGGGTTGGAGCAGGCTGTCAGGCAGGAAGAGCATCCACAGGATGATGAGCAGCCCTCCTGGTGCTGCTGTTCCTGCTCCCTTCTAGGTCACCAGATCTAACAGGACACAGTTACTATTTCTCTCTAAAATAAAAAAATGGAGGTTTCACACATATATCTGCAGATCCCACCCTCCAAGCTGCTGTCATGCCTTCTCCACCAGGCTAAGTTCAGAGCAACCTATAGCACAAGGGTGAAAATGTGCACCCTGAGGCAACAGGCACCAGCCCCTCCCAAACAGAGTGGAGTGGATTGGTTTTAGATTCAAATTTGGAGTGAGTGTTGTGCCCTAGAAAGGAGCAGACCTGCAGCTGCATCCTGAGGGAATCTTCTCTGAGATTTCAACAGCAACAGGGCCAACAGCCCTCAAAAGAACTGACTAGAAAGGCAACAAGTTTAATATAAATGAGATTTTTTTCTTGGTAGGATTTTTGGGCTAGCAATCATTTCCTATTAAATTGGGTGGAGTGATGTAACATCCCTGTAGGTGAGGTTATCATTCTCTGTTGAACTTCAGAAGGCTTTCCCATGAGAACAGAGGCTGAACTCATTCCATAGGCACCACACAGCTACCAAGAAGCTGTGCCTGGGGCTGCTCATGGTTCACCCCCTTGGTGCAAGCCCTGGCAATGTGCCTGTGCCTGGGGCTGTCACAGGGAAGCACCCCCTCCCTCTGTCCCCATTCATGGCTGTGCCGGCTCCCATCACCCCATGGCATGCCAGTTCGCGAGCGCTTTTCTCACCATGAAAATACCTCCCTACCTGATGCTGGCCACCAGCTTGTTCCATGATGTTCCTGAAGCCATCTCCAAATGGCAATGACTCCTCTGAAGTCTCTACTAAATGAATTTGCTCTTTACAGGCAACTGGTTCACACTGGGAGCCAGAATATTGCCTTGTGGTTGCTAATAACCTGGCTCAGAACTGAGCTGGTGATTTATTGGAGAAAGGCTTCATATCTGCCTCCTTAAGTGCCTGCCTTGCTGCTTTGCCTCTCTCCTTGATCTCTTTTCTGATCCCCTTGCTGCTCACATTGTGGGTATTTCCAGCTAGCTCTGAATGAGGCATTAATGTAGATAAATATTACTGCAAGGAAGTAATGGCCAAGTACTCTCTGCATCATCTGTATGCATTGGTTGGGGAGCGATTTTTCATTTCATACATCACTTGCTATTTCGGCATGTGGCAATTTTGCAAAATAAGGAAGGAGAATTAGAGAGCTGAAGAGCCCAG
>NW_008658737.1:99250-110771 GCF_000695815.1 Acanthisitta chloris
CACAGGGCAATTGCTGTGCAGTTACTGGCCTGAGATGCATTTGGATGAGCTCACAGGAAACTTGTTTGGACCCTGCATTAGACACCTTGCAAATAATTTTTCTTCTTCTCTTTCTGCAGCTCTCTCTTCTCTGTTGGGCTTTAACACAGACATATAGTTTTAGTGTCTTTTCACACCCCCAAGCCTCCCCCTCACTCTACTCTGCATTTTTTAGTGTAATTGGTCCCAGCATGTAACACACAACTATCAGCTCTTTCCCCTAACTCCAATAAGAGCTCATACCCCAGTGAAGTAATCTTTCCCACCTGGGCTGCTCCAGTGGTTTCATATCACTTAATCCTCCCTTGTGAGCTGAGGACAAGTTTAAGGTAACATCTGCTCAGCTTTATGTTGGTTGTGTTTGTACTGGGGGTCCCTTGGTTCCCATTGTCAAGCAAGTAAGAGGAACAACTTTGACAGAGTCCTACTTTTTCTGGGAGCATTTTCTGGGAGATAACTGACTCTGCCAGGCTCACCCTGCTATTACAGACCCCATTAAAATCAAGGATGTTGGTTCAGTAAATTTATTCTTCCGGGCTGCTGTCCTTATTCCACCTGCCTATTCTCCCCTTGAGTTTCTTCATGAATTCATTTCCCCACTGCTCCCTCCCTGTTGCTGGTGGCACTAGGCCGTGAGACAGGAGCTTAGCTGCCTTCTCCTTGGCAAGCCACAGGCTTGGGTGGTCCCACACCTTGCTGTGGTCCTACAGCTGACAGTGTTGGCCTGTCAGCCATGCTGCTGAGTCTCATTTCAAGTCCTCTACTAGAAAGAGCTACTGAATTCACTTTGTGGTGACTGTTCAGCAAAGGCAAGATGTGCCCTCGCACAGTGCTCTGCTGGCAACACCCACACTCCCTGCAAAAGCCATGGGCAACAGGGATCTCCTGCAATGCATTTCAGGGGCCTGTTAATATCTGAAGGTCATCTCTTCTGCCATGCTGCAAGTGTGGTGGGAACTTAGGGGTGTCTTTCTGAAGATCTCTCTTCCTCATGGTCTCATATGCCATTCAGAGCTCATTCATCTTTGCAGTGTGCTGCTGCACGCCTTTAAGTGAGCCATCATTTCATTTTTGGTGACTTCCTAATGTGTTTGTTCCTTTTATTCTCTCAAGCAACAGCACAAGCATTGCTGCATTTGGCAAAAGAACAAAGCCTTATTGTTCAAAGCCTGCACACTCCAGTATCAGCTGGGACAAACACACCATTGCACTCCTAGACCTCAATCTCAAAAGCCAGCTGGACGAAGAGTGAAAAGGCTCAAAATCACAAGTTAGAAAAAACCCTTTGCCTTAAACTTCTCTCTAAAGGACTCTGTCAAGTATAGTTTTACATCCATGCCTTCTTTTTGCTAGTAATACCTCTTCAGAAACCGGGAAATAGCATCTCTTTCTCTATTGATCTGTCCCCCAGAACAGCACTGATTTCTCCCCCTCCAATCAACATGGCTCATCATGTCAATTTGCTTATGCAACTCCATTACCAATGGAGTGTGGCTCTGGTCACACAAAGTGGACATGCTATCCATTTCTTTGCAACAGCATGGCAGCAACAGCACTCCCCAGGAGTGTCCTCCACAGGTCCTGCCTCCTGAGGCAGGTGCTGGGGTGATGAATCAGCTTTTGCAGAACTTCGTCCTAGCATGGACCCCTGGCAGCCAGGGATGGACAAGGAGACCAGTATATCAGTTTGAAACTGCTTTGTGGCCAACTGAAACATGCAATACTAGTATAAAACACCTCGTATCGACACAACGCCCATTATTCCCGTCATAATTATGCCTGGTAAAAAGGGCACCTTTCCTGACATGCTTATCTACGTCTTAGAAGTGAGAACCTGGTGTTACTTTGCCACAGAATACCTATATAATTCTTTCTCCATAAGCAAGTCTTCCCAGATTTCAATTTTTTTTGCTGGTTCTCTCAGCTCCTCCTCCAGCCTGGCAGCCACGCTGGTCAGGAGGCATTCAGAAAGAATACTTGCACAACAGCCATCAGACAGTTGCTTATCTCTCTGCCCTGGGATATGTCAGGCAGCCCAAAGCCACACTGGGACTTTTTTCTGTTGACGTGACAAATTGTAAACTCCCTGTCCAATTTCCTGTATGCTAACCCTGCAAAGTGTTTCATTGCATCTGGGTCTCCCCCTCCCATAAGGTATCTTAATTTTGGACAATTTCTTCCCTAGACGTATTATTCTGTGTGTCCTTTGAGCTAGGTCATTTTCTCTCCATGTCCCATATCTTTTTTTGTCCTTTTGTATTATTTTGCACTCCTGGCTGGTGATTGCATCTCCTCCCCAATGTAGTATCAATTGCAGTTTTAATAAACATGCTGTCTGATGCTTTTTCTAGATCATTAATGAAGATGGTAAATAAAACTGGAGCTAACACCAGTTTCTAGTAATAACCCTACTGGATGCCTCCCTGCAAGCTGACAGTTTTGTCGTTGATCACTATTCATCACTAAGCTTGAACGTCAGTGTCCCTGTGTGAGGTAATTTATATTCATTTAACACCATTCATCACAGAATTGGAGAAAAACATGGCTAGAAAGGACCTCAAGAGGCTGATTTCAGAAATATTCCTGAAGTTTCCAGCCTGCTTTTGAACACTGGCAAGGATAGAGGTTTCACATCTGTGTCAGGCAGGTGGGTTCAGTGTTTGTTAGCCTTGCCCTTTGCCAAGCATCTAACTTTAACCTCTCTTGCTGCAATTCAGGCACGTTGCTTCTTGCCACACTTGCAACAGATATAGAGAAATGTCTGGGGAACAGTTTATTCCCTCCTTCTCTGGAGATAGTATTGTGTCTCCTCTGGCCTCCTTCTTTCTGGACTAAACAATCTATATTGAATAAGTGTTTCTTCCCAAGTCCTCTTTTCCAGACCTTTCCTCTCACTTTCTCACAGACTCTCCTGAGCTGAACAAAGGTTGTAGCAGCACTGGATCAAAAAGAGGGAATAGTCATGTATTTTACAGGCAGAGCTCCTCTTTGAGTGCCCTGCTATGGTGACTGCCTTGTGTATGACAAATGGCACTTAGAATTAATTTCAGGTTCCAGCATTGCTGCACTGCTCCACATCTGCCTGATCATCTGTCTCTCATTTTGTCCCTGCACAACTGACTATACCTACCTCTGTGCACAACTTTACTTCTTTTCTCATTGAATTAAATCCTTTTTATTCCCAGGCCTTTTCTCTAACATGTCAGCAATATTTTTGGTTCTAATCCTCTTTCCAGTGTTTGTGGCTCCTCTCAGCTTGGTGTCATCTACATATCTGATAAGGATGCCCACTATTCCAGAATCCAGTGGCTGGACCTTGGTGGAACCCTACCCAACCCTTTCTCATATTTTTATAAAGACATCATCTTTCTGAGTACGGTTTTCCAACCTGCCTTGCACCCCTTCCTTAAGGTAATTTCTCTAGGGCATATCTTCTTAGTCTACACCTTCTTACATGAAGTGAGATGGTACCAAATGCCTTACCAAAATCAGGATACAAGAAGTCTTCTGCTTTGCTTCTATCCACAAGACCTGTTGCAGGATTAAATTAGGCTGCTTTGACATGATTTGCTCCTGGCAAATCAGCACTGGCTGTTCCTCTTCTCCTTGTTGTTTCCTAGGTGCTGATGATTAGTTTGTTTAATTATTTGTTCCAGTGCTTTTCCAGGAACCGAAATATTGCTGACTGGCCATAGCTGTCTTGCTTTTCTTGTTTCCCCTTTCTGCAGCCAGGCAGGGTGTCGCTCTGTGAGGAGCTTTGCTCCTCCATGCTGCTCCCAAGGGTTCACAGAGGGTCCCAACCTGGGCAGACCCTGTGTGGGGTACTGCTGTGATGCCATCAGAATGATACTTTCCTCAGCCTTCCTCTGACCACCACTCTATAGCCAGAATGCTTCCCTGCTCACCTTCCTGTCCTGTGCTAGTTACATTTCCTTTTCATGTCTTTCCCAATTTTATCCATCATACTATGTGCCAACCTTTGATGTCAACCCTGAACCATTTGCTTCCAACATTCCTGAAAGTCTTTGTCCTTGGACTTGTTTCCCTGAGCTCTTGCTTACCAGTGCTCTGGGCTGTGTGTGAATATCTGTGGTGCTCAGCAAAGCCTCTAAGTGGGGAAGTGCAGAAACTCAGCCTTTCAATGAAACATTGGACTTCACCCACTTCCAACTGGACTTTCCCAACCTGCACAAGACTTCTTGTTTTCAGCAACCTCTTTATCTCTTAGCAAAACTAAGCACAGTGAGCCAAATTCTGGCCTCATTTACACCAGCAAAATCTGGATCTGTGCCAGTAAACTACTGAAGTTGTTTTCGGCTTACAGTGATGAGAATGAAAGCAGCATCTGCCTCATTAATTCCCCCAGTTCACAGAAAGTAAATGATTCCAAGAGGAAATAGTGCTGCAGAAGGGAGTCCTGGAAAGAATTAGAGCCTGACTTAATGGGATTAAGGGGAAAAAATGCTTAAGCCAATCCAAATCAATCCTCTCTTCAAAACATTTTAGGTGCCAAAATAAATACAAACACTGTTTTGGGAAGGAAAAGGTTAAAAAGCTATGAAAACAAAATATCTTGGACTCTTCTAATGATGTCCTGTAGCAGAATGAGCACAACCCAGAAAGGGTTGCTTAGTCAGCAATACTGTACCTGCCACTTGCTGTTTATCCATGAGGTTCTAAGGATGGAAACTCATTTCCCACTATATCCATGGGGCTCATTCTGCATTTTCACATCTGATAAAAGACCCCTGGAAACCAGATGGCATAACAAATAGGGTTGGGTGAACAAATGTGGCAAATGAAGACTCTCTCAGATGCCTGGCCAACCTGACATCCAGCTCGAGCCATTGCTCCAGTCTTGGCTTTGGCTTTTTGTTCTGTAGTTAATTACCATCTTTGCACATTTCTTCACCCACTCCACACTGTGCATGGCACTACGACCAGATGTGCCAAAAATAAATAAATATGTGCAAGGGTCCTGTTCCTGAGGTGTTGCCAGATATACTAGGAGCTGCACACATTCAATCTGCTTTTGTAGAGTCAAGTGGAAGGGGAAAGATTTTGAGCAACTGGCAAAAGCCAGCACCTTCCAGGCTGGCAGGTGGCCCTGCGTGATGGCAGAGAGGAGGGCAAGAAGGAGCACAAGGCTCACACTGCCTATTGTAATAGCTGGAGGCAAGCAGGAGCTGTGACCCACACATGCAAACTGCTTTCTTGCATCTCCCACCAGCAAGGTGGCCACCCCATTCACCCAGCCACTGTGCTCAACCCACCTGAAGAGCTGGGGCAAAATAATTAGAGGATGGTCAGAACTTTCAGAGGTATGGACAAGTATTTTCCTCTTAGATACAAGAGCACACCATTGCCAAGTGCAGTCGAGTACTAAGGACACTGACTGTCTGTTGTGATGATTTTTCATTCAAAGACGCTTACACTCCAAGTTACGTTTGGCTAAATGAAAACATTTGAGCGGATATGCAAGAATGTACAAAGACCACAAAGCACTCCCTGTGATGGGAGACTACAGGGGTCTGATCTACTTCACATAATTTAGAAATTATGCAGAAACTTGATAACAGCATAGAAGTGCTTCAATAGGAAAGAGATTTCTGACTGGGGACTTCCATCTAGGAAAAATGTGCAATCCAGTGGCTAGAAGCAGAGGCAAACCAGATACAGAGGAGAAAAAAAGGGTCCACAGGTCATATAAGAATAACCAACCAAATAAAAGGCTTTTCTAGCATCCTGGTAGACCTTCCAGACCTTTCAGTCTTTAAGCCAAGACTAAGTGACTTTCTAAGAGATGTATCTGCAACTCAAAAATAAGTTCCAGGCAAGCATCAGAAATGACTGGGGGATGTACCCTGGATCTCTTATGCAATAGGTTACACTTGATGATGATCATCATGGTCTCTTCTGACCTTAAACAATGAATCCTTGACATTCAGCTGTGCTGATGTGTGGCACTTTATTGTGCAGCAGTTTTGGATCAAAAATAGCTGTTATCAGTGAATTAAACAGGAAAATTAACAGCGTGGCTGCTCCAGCACCCCTTGTGCTCCTTAATTTTGTATCTCTTTTATTTTATATTGTCCTTAAATTTTTAGTGTGCTGCAGAGCTGTGTATTGGATATGCAGAAGCACATTACAGGGGTAATTAGAAGGCAGCTGGAAGGTTTTGGCAGCTGAGAAGGGGACAACAAGCACTCTTGGCTCTCTAAGAGGCAGTGCGGGTATGTGGGAGAGGGATTTTAGCTGAATGCTAAGATTGTCAGCAGGGAGAGTCAAAAGGACTGACAATAGTATTTGCATCATCTTGAAGTTAACCACTTCCAGAAAAGAACATCAGTTTGAAGCAAAAGAGAAGCTATTGTTCAGCCTGCTGACTGGTAATCTCTGGAATCTTGCAGCAAAGGGCTTTTGTCAGTGCAGCTTGACTGGTTTAGACCCAAAGTATATGGCGCTTACAGAGGCTTAAGGCCAAATGCTTCAGGAAAGCCCTGCTGTCACAGCACACGGCTCTTGGTGCTGTATGTGAGTTTGCACTGCTGCAGAACCAGGGTCCACATCCGCAGTAGTGCACGGCTGAGGTAGACTTTGCCTCACTTACTTCACTTTGCCACAGTAATCTGGCTTGGGGTGTTTGTTCTCCTCTTCAAACCAACGGATATTGCTAGTCTGCTTCTTTATTGCCTGTGAAGACTTCAACTTTGCATCCAGAGAAGGGTGGGTCACATAGGAACCTGGCTTCAGGAGTGGCACAAGCGAAGTTGGGGTCAGGGAGGCAGGGCCTGGACGCATAAGGTACCTCTCACTAGCATTTTAGTTTGGATGAAAGAAACACATCACCTGGTTATGCCACGTAACTATGGTTTGACAGCTCATAATGTGGAAGAGGATTGCAGCTTGCAAGCTGGGATCTTCTCAGGTGATGCTGTGCCAGAAGAGGAGACACAGGTATGCACCTGGGGTGCTTCAACCCACAGCTGCTGAGTCACAGGCCAAACAGACTGACAGCAGACCAGTGCTGCTCTTGTGCTAGTCTACTTGCTAAGACAGACATAGCCTTTACCCTCTGTGACCATGTCAGTCAAAATACCCTAATGCCTTTTGTTTCTTGAGATCAGAAGTGATTAAGTTAATTTATATTTCAGAAGGACCCATCAGAGGAACTGTCTTCATCATGATGTGATTATCAGGAAGGCTAAAGTGTTTAGTCTCTGTCCTGTGACTTACTGATGATGTGGGGTTGGTTTTCTGCTGAGAAACAACTCATTCCTATCTCTCAAGTTTTTCTGCTTAATATCCTTACCATGAACCAAGGTGGTGATAATTTTTCAGTAATGTCTGAGTAATAATGTAGAGGAAATATAAAGCGGTGAGGTTACAGAACAGTCCTGGACTTGATTGTCAAACGTCAGCATAAGCCTTCACTCTCCCCAGTCAACATCACCACAGATGTTATTTCCAGGGTAAGCCATGGACTTCACATTATTAAGAACATTAGCTTCACTTATTTTAGCAAAATCATCTCCAAGATGATCATACACTTTCTTCTCCAAACTTAAAATTTCCCTTTGATTTTATGTGGATAAACTGTTGTTTGAATTGCTGAATATCACTGTAGACTGACTTTCTCAATCCACGCCAATGATGGCCAAATTGAATCCTATCTTGTATGTCATTTCTCAATCAGAGAACAAAGTGCTTTCTCAGTCTGGATCAAAGGCAGTATATAAAGTCATGACTATTATTGCTATAGTGAAATGAGCTCCTGGAAAAATCATATTGACTTCTCCTTTGAGGTTACCTGCACCATGGAGCCTTTGATGCATCTAATGACCTGGCACTGTATCTTGTGCAGGTATAGCCTATAAACAGAAATTTATGATGAATAAGTAAATTATTATTTATTATTTTTAGGACCTCAGAACATGGGCCTATATACATGACACAATGCACATACAGGGCAAAAAGCTGTTAGAAGGAGACCAATAGGTGAGGCCTTCTGTTTGATCCAGCATGAACATCTCTTACATACTCTCCATCCCATTTAAATGGACATTCAGTTGGCCAGGTGAGCTGTTAGTTCTGACTGTACATCTTCAAATTTTGTGTTGTTGGTAAATCAATGTGAACAAAAAGGATGTTCTGTGTGAACTCCACAAAAGGGCTAAGGATTATGTGGGAGGAAGAGTCAGGGCTCCTAGAAGGCTCCAGGAAGACCTGCCAGTACCTGAAGGGAGCCCACAAGAGAGCTGTAGAGGGATTTGTTACAAAGGCATGTAGTGATAGAAAAAGCGGTAATGATTTTAAACTGAGAGTAGGTTTAGATTGGATATTAGGAAGAAATTGTTTAATGTGAGGGTGATGAAGCACTAGAACAGGCTGTCTAGAGAAGCTGTGTACGCTCCATTCCTGGAAGTGTTCAAGGCCAGGCTGGATGGGGCTTCAGCCAATCTGGTCTAATGGAAGGTGTCCCTGCCAGTGGAAGTGGGGTTGAAACTGGATGATTTTTAGGATCCCTCCCAACCCGAACCATCCTATAGTTCTATGAAATTCTGTTAGCTCTTGACATTATTCTTCCAGGACAGAGGAAATTTCATGTGTGCTGTGAAATTCCTTTACTTATATTCCTGATTCTTCCTCCATCTGTAAAAGATTTGAGAAAGAATAGATCAATTTAAAGATGGGTTGTTGTTTGCAGCCACTCTTCTGTGCAAGGTCCCCACAATGGTATTTCTGCCCTGCACTAGCTGGTTCAGGGCCCACAGTAACCTTCCACCAAAAGCCATGCCATGGGTGGCTGGCCGTGGCTCCTAGAGTGACAGAACAAAAAGAAACCTACTTCAACTCCCTGGTTAGTCAGGCTCCCCACCTTGTGACTCTCACAGTGTGCCATGTCCCTGCGTTTCTCCATGTTGTTTTCCTGAACCACTGTGCTCTCCAATTGACTCCGACAGGGATGACTATGTTCCCATGACAACTGAAACACGGAAGCTGGGCAGGGTTTGTTTCCCTGACCATCCACAGCCTGTGTCTTTGGGAACATCTCTGGCACAGGTACAGGTAGTGGCACGGGGAGGGGACACTTTTAGAGTTGAGTTTCTTAGCAGGATGCAGAACACACAGCCCTCAAGAGCCATCTCTCATTAACTCTGTCTTCTCCAGCCTGTAAAATAGGTGAGAGGGTGGGAGGAAAGGTTTCTTCCCCTTTTCCCCTACATAGGCCAGTGTGACACAGGTGCTGCATGCAGGACACAAAGGCTGAGGCCAGCCTTGTGCCTGCCAGCACTGCTGAGGCACTGGTGGAAAACACAACAAAAGGAGAAAGCCAACATCAGCATGGGGTGCCAGAAGGGAAGAACATGCCCCTGCAGGGCAAGTTCCTTAGCCCAGGGTGAAGGGGTAGGTTGGATCTTGCATCTCGCAACATTGGAGACAGAGGAAGGGGCATCCTCCAGCACCTCCAACAGCCTCTGAAGACCCTTCATGACTCAGACTTTGCTAGGAGGTTGATATGCCCCCAAGGGACTAAAATCCAGGTTTGGGTAACAGTTGGAGCAGTCCTGACCTTCCCTGCTCCAGGACCAGCTGCCACTGCATGGATGCATGTCAGGAGAAGGGGAAGTTAGCGGGGAAGCGTTACAAAACTTCTGAAGGTGCTAATTAAGCAACTTTAAGTTATAAACATTTTTAATTGGGCTCATTTTTGGTGTCACATACTATCTCTTGATGAGACAAGTCCTAAAATTAAAGCTGTTTTAATTTCTCTCTCTCTGCTCCTCCTCTCTACCCTGCTTGTCTTTCTTGTTGCAAAGTAGAAAAGAAATCACTGAGGCTTCTGCGCTTTGCTGAAGACTTCTATTTTTAAGGTGTTATATTTGATTTACTTTAAGTCTGACCAAAAACTTCACCTTGGGATTAGACCTCCTTTGTCAATATTGTAGCTAACTTTCTGCTTTTGCATGTAGATTTTTAAGAAGGAAAGACAAAAATCAGGCTTGTTAGAGATGCTAGCTCACCACCTTAGCAATGACAGCACCATCCTTTAATGTAACCTTTGCCCAGGGATATTGCAGCATATCACTGTCGCCTTGTGATAAATGATACATCATCATCTCTTTTTCTTCTTTTTATTAAATGTTTCTTAAATGACAGAAATGGTTTTGTATTGAATTACAAGATCCAAACACCATCAGGTTTTCCTGTGTGCTCCTTTGTCACTGTCATGGACCAAACAAAACTCTTCAGGCTTTAAGGGAGTGGGGACTGTGGACCAGGCTGTGCAGGTCATGCCCTGTTCTGCCCTGGGAATAGCTAAAGACATCAGATTTCAGCCTTTCTCTTATGAGCCCATTACAACTTTGCACGTGTTTGCCTTCATCTCTATTGTGCAAGACCAATTTTAAACCCAATGTCTAGAAATTAATGACTCTCTAAGAGAGCCTTTCTCCTGGGGCTGAGGAGGACAGAGATGGAAGGGGCTGAAGATTTCACTATCAGTCTCACCTTTTCTTTCCTTGCCCTGCAAGTGCTCTTTAACATGGCACTCTGCTGGCAGCAGTGATATTTTGGCCAGTGTGCATGCATAGAGATGTCTGTGTGCCTGAGAAGGAGCCACCAGGGAGGGACAGACAAGTTGAAGTGGAGGGACACTGGAAGGGTGCTGGAGCACCTGTGTCGGTAGCAGCTGGTGCTGGTCAAGTGCTGTGCCCTCCACCAGACAGCTCCCTCCTTTAGGGAGAGGTGGGAAGAAGGGATGGAGCTGCCCTAGACTGCCAACAGGAGATGTATACTTTTGGAAGCAGCAAGATGTGGTTCTGGCAGCTTCCTCAGTTCAGCACTGAGGCTGGATATTTCACAGCTTGCATAACCTTAATTTGCTTCAGGATTTTTGCTGAGGGGATATGATGCCAAGGGCTGCACTATAGAGTTTTTAATTCACTTCCAGGAGGCTGCCTGCCATTTCTATATTATCTCACATGGTCATGGAGCACTGCAGGTAACAGAAACCTTTAGTTTTCATTGATTATTCATGGCACAGTTTGCTTTGCTAGGCATCCCCACAGGCCACAGAACCTGCAGCCTCCCAACACGTGTGAGGGGACACATTTCCTTGCCGCAGACAATTTGGCTTGAAAATTTCCTTGAAGCATTCCAGCTCTGCAGGTAATGAACAGCTGGGTGATTTTGACTTGGGTTCACTCCTCACCAACTGCTTATGCTAACTCTGGGCCCCTGTATTCCCCTGGCCTAGCTGTTGCTTCTGGGAGGGTTTGGTAGCCCCTTTTTTCCAGCCTCCCCCCTTACATCCAGCCATGAATTCTGTGTGATAACCCTGCCAGCAGGAGCTGGGACCTAGCAAGGCCAGCAAGGAAGTGTTGAAACTCAGAGAGCTTCATTTCACTTTAAATTTGGGGGGAAATCCTGAGAAGTTCTTTATGGAGATTGTATTTTTGCAGCAGCCCATTTCCTCTTT
>NW_008658737.1:110796-113377 GCF_000695815.1 Acanthisitta chloris
TTTGTCTGCTAAATAAAACAACCTACATTTTTGACCTGAATTACTTTATGTGTCCCTGAAGGCATATGCAGCACCTAGGACTGTAGGAGGGTTTTCTTCTTTGGTGCAGTCAGATACCATCATCAGAAATGACAGCCAAGCTGGATTCCCCCCAGTCTGAACACTATATTTCTATTCTGCAATATAAACAATAACCTCCTGCATTTCAGTAGCACCGGCTGCCAGGGAGAAGCTCAGGCTGCTTTACAAACATTCAGGCATCAATCCTGTGGGCAAAATACCTCCCTGTTTCTACAGGTGAGAACTAGGAAAGTTAAATACTTGCCAGCATCACTCAGAAAGGACCTGACTCTACCTGCACCTGGATTCACCTAAACCAGCAATAACTCCTGTGTTGTTACCAGAGGAACCAGCAGTAGACCAAAACCAGGACCCCAATCTGTAGGTGGCTGTCCTAGCCCATGCAGCATCTCCCCCTCTGCCCCACTAGCACCTCACCCTGGGGAGCTGCCAAGGTTCCCCAGACTCCCCTGAGGGTGTCAAAGGACCACTCACCCTTGGAGCGGCAGCAGGTGGACAGGGTGGGATGTCCTCTCCTCTGCCCTCACCTCTCTGCTGCCAGAGCTGAAGGAGCAGCCAAACCCCTCCAGAAAGGCTGTGTCAAGCAAACCACACGTTCCAAGTGGTGGGTGTTCTGAAAGGACAATGAAATTGCTCATTCTGGCTCATTTTAACACTCTTCCTATAACATGCATGGCAGACCTGGCTGAATTAAACCAGCCGTGCTAATTTCTCTTGTTAAAGCAGCCCTGCATGACACGCAAAACGCTTGGCTTTGGAGGATGATATTATAAAGGAGGACACTGTAATTTAGTGGCTCATTTAATGTGAACCAAGAGAAATATGAGGCATGCCAATGCCGCACTGGGGCTCTATTTATATCCTTTTTGGTGTGCAGTATGATTTATAATAAGGGATCATTTTTATATAGTATTAGCGTGGTAATGGAGCTTACTGGGTTACCATGTCTGAAGTTAGAAAATATTGTATTAGAAAAAGCTCTGCAAACACCATGTAAGAATAGCCCTTTCTTCAAAATTAAATCATGATTCCAAGCTTTTAAAAATAAATATTAATGCACTCTATTTGCCTAGGAATCCAGGCTTTTATCAATGCAGAAGGAGAACTTCCAGCTCTGAGTTCAAAAGATGTTGTGTGCAGCCTCACAGAGTTCATTTTGTGGCTCCCAGCCCTGCTGCTCAGCACCCTGTGGCACCCTTTGGCACTAGGAGCATCTTCCTCTGCCAGGAGCCCAGGAGGAGGGCAAAAGGCAGGGAAAGTAGAAAAGCCATGGGGAGCATGGTATCACAGCTTATGGGAAGCATGCCCTTCCTCTGTCCCCCTGTGCATGAAGCCCTGTGGCCCCCACACCTCTCCCCAGCCCTGAGGCTGTTGGTGGGGAGAGGGAAGGACCAGGATTTACCGCCTCAGAGTTTTTCTGGAGGCCACACAGCAAGTAAGTGGCAGAGCCAGAATGAGAGCAGAGCTGCTCCTGGCACCTCGCCCTCTGCATGATTCAGAGCTTGTTTCTGAAATGAGAGGACTGCGTAAAGTTTCGTTTGTCCATCTAGAAAGCAGTGTGTTCTGCTTCCCATTTAAAGCTCAGGAACCTCATAATGATTCAGAGCACATATAGGAATGTGCCCGTGCGCTGATTTTTAGTGCCAGACACCATAATGTGTGCCAATGAGTAGATCTGTCATGCAGGTTGGTAAAGGAATTAAATTGGGTTTAGAAACAAGGGGGAAAACGATCAGCGAGAGGATGCCAGAGAGAAGAACTTGCACAGGCAGAGCAACACCTTTGGAAATGTCTCTTTCCCAGCTGAAGTGCGGGGAGATGCAGAGAGTTTTCTTGAAAGCATGCAGGGAGCTGGTGCTACTTGAGCAAAGATGCTCAGCACTTCCCCTCCTCCCTCTGGGGTAGGGAGGAGCTGCAGGAGGCTTCAGTACCCCTGCTGCCATGCCCCTGTGCCAGAATGCTTCTGATCAGCTTCACCAGCTGAGGCTTGGCTTTTGAGGCACAAGGTGACAGGGGAGATGCAGAGAGTTTTCTTGAAAGCATGCAGGGAGCTGGTGCTACTTGAGCAAAGATGCTCAGCACTTCCCCTCCTCCCTCTGGGGTAGGGAGGAGCTGCAGGAGGCTTCAGTACCCCTGCTGCCATGCCCCTGTGCCAGAATGCTTCTGATCAGCTTCACCAGCTGAGGCTTGGCTTTTGAGGCACAAGGTGACAGTTTGATGTTTTCAATGCTGATGGGGCTGACATCTGCCCTGGCCATCCTGGACCAACCTGCAGGAAAGGCAGCCATGAGGAGACCACCTTTGGTGCCATTCATACCACCACATACAGCTGGCAGACTGTGCAAGCACGTGCTCCCAGTCCAAGCTTCCTCCTGGTTCATGCCAAAATGGGTGTCACCCCACAGCTCTCAGCACACACTGTCTTGCTGGAGGCAAATCCCACTGCTCCCTGCTCTCCCAGCCCTGTGGGGACACAGTCACTGTTGCCAGCCAGGAGGGT
>NW_008658737.1:113440-125264 GCF_000695815.1 Acanthisitta chloris
CACTTTGAATAAAAATGAATTAAGCAGCCTGGCAGAAACTCAGACCATATTTTATTAACTTGGCCGGAACCAAGTAATGCTAATCCACCTCCCAGAAATTTCTTTTTCTACAACCATGCTCTAATATATGAAAATGTGCTGGCAAAGTTTTCTGTAGGTTACAACCCTCCAGTGGGGGGTTTTCCCTTGGATAGGGGCTAAGACCCAGTGTGGAGTTCCACACAGCCCACCTGAGCACCGAGGAAGCAGGTAGTGGCTTCCCCTGCTGCTTGCTGTGCCACCTTGGGAAAATCCCCAGTGGCTCATCGCTTTTTGGGTGAGGGATAGCCAGGTGCTTTGGTAGGGGAGGGTAGGCACTGGCTCCAGCCCACAGGGGTGAACTGCACTGCAGAGGTGCCTCTCACCTTCTCTCCCTCCCTCATGCAGGAAAACAGCTTTTCTTGGCTCAGCAAATGCTATGTCTCAGTTCCTCTCCAAAACTGGGGGTGCATCCATGCAGACTGCTAGGTATGATGCCACGATGCCTGCTCTTGCTTTAGACAACGTGCACCCCAGGAAGAAGTCTGACATCTGATGAAAGGCAAAAATCACCTCCTGCACAGGTTTCTCCCTCTGGGCCACCCACTAAACTTGATGGAGTCCAGGATGGTGCTGCAGAGCAGGACTCTACTCACTGGTGGCCCAGAGCTCCTGCCACTAGCCCCATGGGGGCTGCCAGGGGGCCACGGCTCCTGGGAATGCCTCCAGTGAGCTGGTGACCCACCAGGACCCAAGGGAGCTTCTCTGTGTTTCACGGACCCTGCCTCTGAGCTTAGCACTGGCGAGGGTACAAATTAACAACTTCCTTCCCCACTCCCTGCATTCTTGCGTCCTGTGTAAACCTTAGCAAGAAATAAAATTGCCCTGCCTTCCCTGTTTATTAGTAATAATAATCCTAATAATACTTCACACAACAGTCAGAGCTTCCATCCGAGGAAATGAATGCACTTTACAGACATTAATGATTTAAGATGCTTAGTCCATCTCTGAGATATGCAGAGAGCCACTCTTTTTTTTTTAACAAATGGGAAGCTGAAGCAAACCATAGGGAGGTGACTTATGGCCATGCAGAAAGACAGTAGTGAGGCAGGGTGAGAGTCTTGTCTCCTTCACTACCACCTGCAACTGTGGCTCCCTTTTCCTGTTTTTCAGCCAACCTCTTCTCCATGCCCATGATTCTGCAGTGGTGCCATCAGAGGAGCTGCTGCAGGCTGGGGGCCTGACCCAGCTCACTCACTGTGCTGGTTTGGCGCTCACTTGCCTGTGGCAGGCTGGTCCTTGAGTGGCTGCAGCTGCTCGCTACTGCTTGGACCAGGTTTGCTCCAGCAGTTCCCATGTTTTGGGGATGCCCTCTGGGTGCAGTGACACCCTGCACTCTGCAAATGACCCCAGTGCTCAGGGCAGGCAGGGAAGCCTGCCCCGGGGTTTGGAGACGATGGTGCCCCAGGAACAGGTTGGGCATTGCATCCCATCCCAGGCAGCCTTATCTGCCCTTTAACTGCAACCTCGCTGCAAACACACCGCGGCTGTATCAGCTGCTGGGCTGGCTGCAAACACAGCCACCATTGCTCAGCAGCTGTCCCGATGCCTGCAGGGTGGGTGTGGGGAGAAGAAACCCAATTATAAATAGTCAGATGAACTCCAGCTCACTGGGCAGTGAACTTTTTGTATATAGCTGCTTTGTAAAATGAAACTAGCCTGTGCCTCTCTGGGTGGAAAAGGAAAACGAGCTGGGACCACACCTCTCCTATTTAAGTGTGTAGATCTGCCCATCAGGGTCTGGCAGGACTTTCCTAGTTATATGCAATGCTCACTATAAACATGGTACTACTGGGTGGTTGGTTGTTAACTGTTTAGGGCGCAACTTGAAATAATACCATTTGGCCTGGACCATGGGCTGAAATGGGATTTTCTGCCTTACGACACAACTAGATCTGGGTTGTCTGCTTCCCTCTGCTATGCAGAGCTTATAAATAACCCGTTTCTCATCCTCAGAACAGCTTCATTTTTTTTTAAACATGAGAAGGAGAGAGGAAAAAAAAGGCAGTCAGGCAAGCAATAGTGAAAGTGCCACCATGTTGTTCTATTTTAAACCCTGCTTGCCTGCAATTTCAGACGCAGGCAGGGGAGGAGACCACTGGGTCAGCCCACCGCCGCCTGCCCAGCCGTGGCGGTGTGCATGTGCCTGTGTGCACTTATTGTTCTATCCTCACGTCACCTTTCGGCCTGTGCCACTCGCCCTCCCTCCGTCCCGAGATCCTTGATTAATAGGTTTGCTTGCTTTATATATCCACACATGTGGTGCATCTGGAGCAAGGCGTGCCCCCGCTTTCTTGTTGGGTTTTTATCTCCCTGTCTATCTAGATGTGCGCATTGGGTTTTTGGTTGGGTTTTTTTTTTGTTTTGCTTTTTTTTTTTTGCTTTACTTAACGACTGCCATGGCAACTGTTACATGTTTGGCAAAAAGCTTACGGAGAAGAAAAGGGGCTCAGCGCTCAGCTGGCAGATGTCCAGTGTAATCATGCCGCAGCGCCGAAATGAGGCCTTTGGCCGGCTGCCGAGCTAGGGAGAACAAAGATGTCAGTTCCCCGTGTTGGCGGCGGTGCTTGTTTGGCACCCTTATATGGTTTCCCAGAACTCCTCGCCTTGGCGGCTTTCCATTCCCTTTAGGGCAGCAAACAGGATTAGCACACACAGACTTGTTTTTCTCTTTTCTCCTCCAACTGTTCCGATGACATCATCCCTGCTGCATTCAGCTGCCAGCAGGGTGACTTTGGGGGTGGATTTTTTTTTTCCCTGAAAAAAAAACACCACCGTGCACACACCAGCAGGCATGATGGTTTAGGTAACACTTGCACACACCTTTCTTGTTAAATTAAAGCCCCTGAAGTGCAGAAAGCTCAGGCTAACCAAGCCAGATGTGCTGCATTTTTTTTAAAATTTTTTTTTTGCGCCTCATAATTGAATTCCTGCAAGATAAAAATCTCCTTTTCCTCAGTAGGCTGTAATCAGTGCTTGCAGAGCTGTGGTTTCCAACTGCCCTCGTCATGTGCTTCCTTATGAAACACCATGGAGAAATTGTCTTGGCTTGGGTGCCGATTTAAAGAGCCCAGGAGCAGGATGCAGCCCCCGTTGGCCCCCCAGAATGGCAGGGCTGGGACCACCCAGCCTGGGGTGCAGGGGTGCATGGGGGCCCACGGGGCTGCTGCAGAGACACACGGGAGGGAACCCCCTCTGTTAAGGGAGGACTTTGCTTAGGAGAGTTTTTAGTTGCTGATAGCTGTAGAGAGTAGGGTGAAACATGTGCAGGAGAAACCATTGAATTTTCTGCCTTTCCCCTCAAAGCCCAGACCCGTTCTTGGCTTCTGGACATCTTCTCCCACGGGCGTTTCCCTCTTTCCACCTGGTCTCTTTGTCAACTAAATTACAGATTCATGCCCTGTTCCCAAGGGAGCCCTGAGGGGTGCCAGCATCGCCCCTCACCAAGAGGTGGGCAGCCCTTGGCAGGGAGGCTGGGGCCAGCTGGGGCAGCAGGGCTGCCTCTCAGCTCCCTGTACCTCCTTCCCTCCCAGCAGTGCTCCTGTTTTCCTTGGCTCAGGCCACAGGATGTGATGCTCTCTTCCTCCTGTTGATGCAGACCCAGGGAAGGGGCCCAAAGGGGATGGTGGGCTTTGCATGAAGGGTTGCTCAGTGATGGAAGAGCTCCCCTGCTCGAGGCTGGCCACAGACCACTGGATGTTAGTCAGCATGGGAAGAGCTGGCTAGTCCAGTTCCTCATTGGGTCGCTCAGTTTTTCCTACCGCAGGGGTGGATGGACAGACAGATGGACGGACAAATGTAGATGGCAAGGTAGGGTTGCTAGGAAAGCTTTATGTAAGCAGCTCTCAGCCGGCAGCTGACAGTACAGCAAGTGTTCAGCTCCCAGAGCTCCACATCAAACCTGGCAGCACATCAAAACCTCTGTTTCATAACCCACTAGAAATAGGATTTTCTAACAGCGCCAAAAGGACTCGCCTTGTTGTGCAGGGACCTGGGATTTTACCAGTTGTTAATGGTTAACTAGTCAGTGGCCTAAAAAGTTTGATAGGGCCCTTCCCCATGACAAGGTATATGCTTTTACGAAGCGCTGTGCCTGGCAGCAGCCATGGCACCCTGGTCCAGCTGTTAATAAGGTAACTCAGGAATTAATTAGCAATTAACAGCAACTAAATAATTACAGAATCAGCTGTCAGGAGAGAGGTCGTGATGCTGTGAGTGGCTTTCCCAGGATGGGGACTGCCCTCCACTGGGAAGATGGTGTGTGAGCGTGGCTGGGGAGGGAGCAAGGCTGCAGTGGGGGCTTCCCCAGAGAAGCACAGATTTCCAGAGGCACTGAGGTTTCACGGGAAGAAGAAGACACCCTAAAACTAAATTGGCATACCCCAACAGTTTAACCCCCCTCAGTGGCAACCCTCATCTGCTTACCCTAGCTGACAAGGCTGGGCTGATGCCTAGGCTCCTCTGGCTATACTGAGGGAGCAAGGCAAGTGTCAGCCATGCCCTGAGCTTTACAGTGTACAACAAAGCTTGATGAGTGCTTTGCAGATTAGAGCTGGGGCTTTGGCCAAGCCTGGCTGTTGGCAAGGGGCTTGCTGCGGTGCTGAAGGACAGAGAAACCAGTGCGCTGCTCCCATTCCCTGCCTGCTTGCAGGGCTGTACCTCTGCCAAAGAGCTGCTCACCTCCTTTGCTCCTGGGTACCAAAGGGGATGGTGGTGTGCTCCCACCCAGGCTCCTGCCCATCCTGACTCCATGCTGAGATGTGCTGATGGCACAGGAAAGGCATTTACATTTTTTTCAGACACTGAAAAAACAATGAGTGCATTAGATACATAGATTCATGGAGATGGAAAAGGCTCGAGTATTCATCTTATTCACTTTCTTTCTCCTTGCTGATGAAGAGTTATCCCTTCTTGGACATGATCCAGTATTTTGTCCAGCCTTGTTTCCAGTGATTCAAGTGATGGGGCTTCCTGTGGGAAACTCCGTCACTGCCTAATGCACTTTGCTGTTAGGAAGTGCATCTTGTCCTGCATTTGGCTTCAGCACTTTGTCTCTAGGCTTGCTTCCCAATGTGCCAGCTGCTAGTGGGCTCCTGCTTCCTCCAGGCAAACTAGATGTCTTGAGCTCTTTTCACTTTCTCCATAGGTCAGTCTTAATCCTTTAATAATTTACTGCTTTCCTCTTCTCTGCTGCCATCTGCCCCATATTGGTCTGGGTCTGCCATAAATGGCCAAGGTATCTTTGGGTGGAGAAAGACTCTCTGGTGCGTGACTGAATCTCTGTGGGTTGTGACAGCAGTGGCTCCCCGACAGCTATGTTCTTCTCCAGCTCTGGGCCAGTAAGCGTGAGCTCAGCAGCTGGCACAGGAAAGCACAGCTGGAGGGATGCTCTATTTAACACTGACTGCTAACAGCCCAAAAGGGCTGTTCTGGCCAAGTAGGCTTGCTAAGGCATGGAATCAAAAAATCATAGAATCAACTGGGTTGGAAGAGACCTCAAAGTTCATCAAGTCCAACTCTACTGTCATTACTAGACCATGGCACTAAGTGCTACATACAGTCTCATATCTTGAAAACCTCCAGGGATGGTGAATCCATAGAAGCACCCTGGCCATACAGAGCCAGCCTTTCCTCTGGCCATACTCCCTGCATAGGAGCAGGCAATAAGTTTGGGTGGAGGAATTTCTCAGAGCAACTCCAAAAGGGTGAACAGTCAGGCCAGTTTGAGCAGGGCGTTCTTGGTCCTGTTGCTCTGAGGAGCATCAGCAGTGCACTTGTGGGGTGCCTCATACCCAGCTAGGTGCCTGAGCTAGATAGAGCAAAAACTTCCTGCATAGTCAAAATAATGGGATTGGCCCAAGTTACATCCCTGAGGGCACCTCACGTAAAGCAGCCTCATTCTCTCCATCGCATTCACACAAATGGTGTGAGCACCCCTTGTCCTTCATGGAAGTTACCAGTTGCAGCTGATTCTCATGCGTGTGTCCTCCTCTGTTTGGAAGTGCAGGAATGTCCCTGTTCCTCATTCATCAGCTTGAAATGACCACAGAGGAATATATTTCTGTGGTCATATTCCATGTCTTTTTGTGTCCACTTACCCCATTTCCATTCTTTTGTGTCCCTGTACTTGCAGCTCCTTGATATGGAGCCAATGGAGCCATGAGCACCTCCGCCCTGTGTTCCCAACCACAGCAGGGGCGAGTCCCAGCCCCTAGTTTCCCACTGTCTTGTTGTGTCCCCTTGCACATTGTGCCCTCTCTGCCTCTGGGCATTCGTCACAGCACTGAGCACAGCTTGGCTTGGGTCAGATGCCTGCGTTCCTCCTCACCCTGGGACCCAGTTCTCTTCCTCTCTTTTTGTTTCCTTTTGTTTATGGTACTCAATCCAGCTCTCAGGCCATGCACAAATTCTCTGCTCCTGGCCAAGTTGAACTCGTTTCAAGGAAAATTGCACAAGAGTTCAGGGATGGTGCTTGGAGCCAGGCCTGCTGGGCTGGCTGTTCTGTTCTCTCGGCCCCGGTCCTGCCGGAGGACCTGCTGGCACAAACTCCAGCCAAAGTGGAGTCAGAAGGATGCCGCACAGGCTGCCTGGCTGGGAGGAGCCAGAGCAGCAGTCCTGCGAGGTCAGGGACAGGCTTTGCAAATTCAGTTTAAAAAGAAAAAACAGAGAAAGATCAAGTTTGTCTGGGATGTTTTGCTCTCTGTTAGAGCCACATGGACTGAAGGTAACCTCCAGGTATAAATAGCTTTTATTCCAGTCTCACACTGGGGCTGGGCAATAAAAGCTCTGCTGGCTATGGTAGAGGAGCAGGCTCTGAGTGGTGAGCAAAGGGTTGACAAGCTGAAATAGCTGTCCCAAAGTCAAAGGGGAAGAGGTGGAGGCGTCCTGATGGCTTACACAGCTGCGGATGTGTCAGGGAGCCTGAACCTCTCTCCCTTGGCACAGGGCTGAGACGCCCTGCAGAAGCAGCTCGCTAGTTTGCCATTCGCAGTCTGGCTGGCCTTTGGTGAGAGAAAGCACTTACTACGCCTCATCTCTCAGCTTATATTTCAAGTGACGTGAAAACCTTGCTTCCATAGGTTAAAAAAAGCTGCAGACAAGTGGTAAAAAAACCTGTTTGTTTTAATGGGTCCCAACATTTTGTTTTGAAGGCAGGTTTGTTATGTTTGGTTGGTTGGTCTGTCTTTTCAGTGACCTTGTCAACAAAGCTATCAGCAAAGAACTGATATGGGAATACTTGGAAAAATCAAACCTATCTGCACGAGCAGGCTGCAGTAGTGTGGACCCTGGGAGAATTAGCTGACCTGCTGAGCCTCTGTCAATTATTTTTGAAAAATCACAGGGAATGTGAAGCTGTGGGGCACAGGAGGTGCCTAAGCAGCCTGTGGCTGAGATGTTAAGTGCCTTGGGACACCCATTGCCATCACAACTTTTGCTTTCCTGACACGGGACCTCCCCACTTTGAAGGAATTTGGAGTGACTTTAAATCCCTTCGCAAAGCTCTGCCTTTCTCAGAGGTGGGATTCATCTCAGCTGACTGTAGAAATGTGAAAGTCACACAATGATCCAAGCTAATCATCCTTTCTCTTCTCACCGGGCATAGGGAGCAACAGGTATCTCACACACATGTGTACATATGTTCAGTGGGGCAAATCTCTTGCTGGAAGTGCCCATCTCTTCTACAGAGCAGAGTGGGAGTCTGGGAGGTTTAGTTAGCCATAGCTGTCTAGCTTAGATAAGACAAACACTAAATGGAGAACAGGCTCACTTTTGGTCCTTTGGGGCCACAGAGGAGGTGCTTGATGTGATGATTTATGGTTGCTATACAATGACATACAAATTTTTTCTCTGCCTCCCAGGTTCTAGTGCAGATTCTTGTCTGTTGGTGATCTCATTAAAAACTGTGATGAATGCAAAGATGCAGCCCCTGAATTATTCTCACTTCTACAAGTTTCATTTGAGAACATGGCAATATTCTCCCCATACTTTACAGTTTAATGTAATGCTGATAAATGATATGACAACGATAAATTTTCATTTTATTTAAAGCTGTTTATCATCCATATCTATTATGGAAAGTCATCAATTATGCAAAAAGCGTGAATGTTTAAAGAGCCTCTGAAGTGTCTCTATTTATGGATTGTATGTTGTGCATTCTTTACTCCTTGCTTGTGCACACACTGGAGAGGCTCCTCCATTAAGTATCATTTTTGCACAAAGAGCCTGAAAAATGGAACTTGAGAGGGAGACCTTAGACAAGCTGAAGGCTTGTCACAAATGTGGCAAAGCCATAAAAATTTCATGTCTTGGGAGAATCCCTCAATACTTGAAGCTGAGTCTAAATCAGAGGAGCAGTGAACTAGATGGATGCAGTGTATCTGGGGTCAAAAAGCCATGCTCTGTGGCTTGCCTGAAGTCACCTTCCATAGCTTAGCCAGGGCCTCTCAGTGAAGGGGAAATAAATGGGTCCTTCGTGAGCTCTCATAAGCAGAAGGGTCCACACTGCTCACAGCCCAGTGATTTCTCCAGTCTGTGGTCCCTTGTAAAAGCCACAGGAGCTGCATCCCAACAACTGGTGTGGGTGTGGACCACGTTCCAGAGACTTGTGGCTTTCAGAGGGCTCTGCTCCTGCTCTGGATCCAGGGAGCAAGATGGATGAAATGACCAAGATGTTGTAAGTTAGGCAGCTATTGCTCATCTCTGAGTTTGCACAGCAGCCTCTTTGCTACTGAGGGACAGATTCTGCTAGCAGGCCAGTGTCTTTAGAGCCACCTTGCCAATTACAACAGTGTAACTGGCAGCCTGTTTTGGCATGTGTGCTAAATCACAGTAATGGGGGGATTTTACAGCAAGGAGTGCAGGTCAGGAAGCGAATAACAAATAGAGACCCTTTAAAGGAGCTGAAGACGTTGGCATCTTGGATCACTTCTTTCTTTCCTTTGAAGATGCTGGGAGGACAAAAAGAGTTAAAGTAAGGAAATTAGATCACAAAAATCAAATAAACTAAACAGTACCATCCTGGCCTGATGCTGATCTTGCACATGGTGTGCCAGTAAATCCCAAGTAACCCGGCACACATCTGGGTGTTTCTGGGGCGGCTGTGTCTATTCAGGCCTGCCAGGGTATTGGAGGGGGCCTGCAGCTGCCAGAACTCTCCGGCAGCGTGCGACAGGAAAGGGAGAGCTTTCTCACACGTTGGACACAAGAGGTCGATTGTGGGGACTGCTGACGGGTGAACTCCCTGTGCCACCGGTGCTGGGGCTGCTGGCTCTTCTGGCACAGGCACCCACCAGGAGACCTTCTGCTCTTGCATTACAATGCCCATAGCGTTGTAACTGTCCTGTAGCTGCTGAAGACTTGGGTACTTAAACATCTCCCTGAAGTAATTAGTTGTGTTTTTAAATTACTTACAATGTATATAGCGCTGTAAGGGATGTGTTGGGTTGTGACAAAGAAGGGAGCATGAAGTCTGCAGAGTGGGAAGTATGGTGGCATCTGCTATTTTTAAACATGCCATACAAGGTCACCTCCACAGCATCCCCTCACCCAAGGCCAGCGTCTCATGCCTGCCTGCCCTTCACAGCACTTCATGGTCTTTGCCATGAAATCTTTCATTTTCTTTCATTCTTCCTTTCCCCTTTTTGCCATCAGATGACCTTGACTGTGCCATGCACCTTTAAGCCAAGAAAGCAATAGCACAAGAGAGGATTTGCGGCCATTGTGCCTTTTATTGAGTGCATTAAAGGCCTGGGATCAAAGGCTGGCTACTTCCAGCACTAGTGGCACATTAGTAGGACCTTCTTTTTCCCCTACCAGTTCAAACAGCTACGCAAATTTTCCATTTAGCTTCTATTTTTTGCCTGGGTTCACGGGGTGAAGATGAATGCCCTCTGAATTCTGCCTTCTCCCATGGCAGGCACTGCCTCTCACGGCTCTTGTCCTGATCCAACCTGGCTGTCACGAAGCTCGGTGTGGATCTTGTACCCAGACTGTTGGGCTAGTACAGAACATCACTGCTCTACCAGAGAGAAACCTTTTACTCTACAGTCATGAGCAAACCCAGTTTCTCTTGTGCCTTACAGAGAAATGTTGTCCTGTTTTGGTAGCTCTCTCCCGTATGCGGTGATGAAGGGGCAGAGGTTCCCTTGGGAGACTTCCCATGGAGCTCAGCATCCCAGTACCTATCTGTGCCCACCAGCATCTGGTTTTTACCTCCTCTGCTGGAAGCACTCTCCAGTGCATCCTGGGATCCTGCATGTCTTTCTGTAACTGCATCCCATTGGTTCCCAAAATAATTAACTACCAGCATGTCCTTTTCCCCTTCAGCCAGTTCCAGATGAGTTCCCAGTTCACAGTGTCAGTTCTTGCTGTTAATCCATAAACTATAACTTTTACATTGGGTACTGTACAACATAATTAGATTTCTATTACATGGTGTTCTTTCCTGTGGTTAAACAAGACTTGCTTTACTTAAACAGCCAGCCCCAGGTGAGGTTTAATTGTAACCTTGGTGTTAAAGCTCTGTGCTTGCACGCCACTCTCTCAAAGTCCACCACACCATCGCCTGTACTTATCTTGACATGACATGTTAGCAATCATCCGTAGCTCTCCGGCAGTGAGACCCAGCCTTGTCCTGCAGGACGTCAGCCACTTTCCATGAAGAATAAAACCAGGATGGCTCTAAGTCAGGTCACCCTGACTGCAGTGTAAACACACTACCTGCCCTGCTACAAGCTGGAGTGAAAAACAAAGACACAATAGACCAAACAAGGTCATTAACAACAATTTAATCAGATTATACATCTAAACCCAAGACTATTTGTTTGACCATTTTTATTTCATGCTGAGAGGGAGGGAAAGCAGCCTTACACATAATGGCTCTAAGTCAGGTCACCCTGACTGCAGTGTAAACACACTACCTGCCCTGCTACAAGCTGGAGTGAAAAACAAAGACACAATAGACCAAACAAGGTCATTAACAACAATTTAATCAGATTATACATCTAAACCCAAGACTATTTGTTTGACCATTTTTATTTCATGCTGAGAGGGAGGGAAAGCAGCCTTACACATAATGGAGCAGTGCTGGGTGTCTCCTCTCACGTTAAGCAGCAGTAATGCCTCCTAAATACACCTGTGCCTCAGTTGAGTGTTCATTTACCCCCACTCTCACCGCTGCTATTCCCTGCCATTAAAAAATGTTGGTATGCAGGAAAAGTTTCCTCTGGCAGCGTGAAGGCTGTGGTCACCCCCCTGCCCAAGCCCAGTGGCTGCTTTGATGCCACAAGAGCATGACAGTAAGAGAAATGCCCGGGGAAGTGAATCAATAGCAGCAGGCTGGCCAGCTGCAGGGGGAGGATGGGGTAAATCGCTGGAAGAAACTTTCCCAGCCACCGGAGGAGTTGGAAGAACAATGCAGAGAAGAGGATGTGAGGCACTTCCCGCCACTGGCCAGCCCCGCGCCAAGGAGTGCTGCAGCCTCCAGTGCTATCTTTGTACCTCTGTCATTGTCTGAAGGCAGCTTTTACTGTTTGCTGTGGGTTTCTATACTCGTCATTTCTTTCAGCTCTCTCTCAGAGATCTAACTGTTACTGCAAAACAAGGGGACTGTTTTCCACAGCCTTTCTGGCTGGCATCCACTCAGCCCATCCAAGGCAGGTCTATGGACCAGACTGTGAGTGTGCTGGTTCCTCTCTAAGATCTGGCTGGCAGAGCAGTGCCAATGCTTTTTTTTGTTTGTTTTTCT
>NW_008658737.1:125295-144528 GCF_000695815.1 Acanthisitta chloris
GATAGTGGATTTCTTGTTTGTTCTGCTTTCCCATCACATTTTTATTCACACTATTTTTATTCACACCATTACTAGCCACTAGAATCTCTCTGTCTACATCCTGAGGAGCTGCTTCTCTCAACTATATTCAAGTGCCTTTTGCAAGCGAAAAAAAAACAACCAAACAACCCAGCCCTGTGATTTTCCTCCCTGCTATCAGGAAACAGGTTTGTTTGTTTTTAATGAATGCAAAAGAATGCAGATAGCGGTGAGGAAAAGCTTGGGCAATGAGTTCGGCACTTCTTTATTTAGGCTTCTCCATGAATATCAGCTGAGCCCAGCAGGCGACAAAGCAAGAGCTGGATGTTATTTCAGGAAAAGCCTGGTCTTTCATGCTTGAGACACAGTAGTGTCCCTGGAGGAGAATTCTGGGCTCCTGTTGTGCATGGGTGACTTGGGTAGAAAAAGGTCAAGGAATTTCAGCAATGCTGCTTTTCTTCTCTGTCTTCCAGGCTCTTTGCAGCAGGTGTTCCCAGGGCTGCCCACTGCCACTGAAACAGGTTGGAAGAGCTTCATACCTGCACCTCTGCCTGGCCTGGTGTTTCCCATGGCCCCAGTGCCAGACACTTATGGCTGCACAGGACCAGAGACAGAACAGACATGCCCATGGCATGATGTGACAGATGGACTGTGCATAGCAGTGCTGGCGACTCTGCCACTTATGCCATGTGGGCAAGGCAGCTGTGCTGGTGGTACAGGCTGAACATTAAGAACAGGTTCATTCCAGCTGTGTGCTGGTCTGAAATCATGGTCACACTGATGTCCACACCAAAAAGGAAAAAAAATCCCAAAGTGATGGGGCAAATAAAGCACAACGTTTCTCTTGACTTACTGCCTGGCACTTCATGCTAGTTAGGTTTAGGTGTTTCTGCCTTACTGAAAGTCAAATTTCAGTCTTGAAGCATCACTTCAGCATGAAGAGTAGAAGTGCATTACACAGAGGAAGCTGCTTAGATTTAAAATTTAATTCAAATATCATATATATTTTGGTCCTGGCTCTTTGCTGAATTCAGCACAGATTCAGGCTTGGTCAGCCTAAAACTGTGTTCTTCAGTGCATAAAATATTCATTGCACTTTTTTCCTGGCTCTAGCCATGATATTGTGTGAATTGCATCTTTGCTATGCCTCAGTAGTTAAAAGCACATCTGTTCTTTGGGATCTAAGCAGCTCTAAGACAGGTCACCCCTAGTTCCAAACCCAATATTAATTTTCCCTTGGTGAGCATATTTCTTCCTTAGTCACTCAGGATTTTTGCTTCTTGCAAAGTATGTCTTCTATAGCAGATTTTTATGCAGATTTTTATGCAAGAACATATTACTAGGTTGTTTTCTATTGATGCAGAGAAATCTTTCATGCAATTTGCATCCCATTAACAGCTTCATAAGAGATGATCCTGATTCTAATGGCTCTGCACAATAAGCCAATAAAGCCAAATATGGAAGGGATTATGGAGTGCATTGCTGTTATACCCACAAAATGGTTCATATGTTCAAAAGAGAGGCATCGACTCATCTGACACCTAAGGTTAGGACTAAGAGTTACTACTACTGATATTTTTCAGCAGCGCTTTGACTGTCTTTTATCCCCTGGTGGTTGTCATCTCAATTTTCTTGTGCTGGCAACAGAAACAGAAGAGGATCCCCAGCCTGCAGCCTTGCATGTGGGCATCCTACACAGCCCGGCGGGTGGAAAAGGCTTCTGGATTCCAAAAAAACAGTGCTGTTACATCATTTCTGTAGTGCTGGAATAACAACAGAGGCTGCCTTGGGGCAGGTACGGGTGCTAGCCATTTTCCCTGCCACCAACATCTTCCTGGAGGCATATTTACACCCCATGCTTTCCCTGTAGGAAAGGCCAGGTGTCTGTGCTGAGCCTTCCAGAACTGCTGCCCATCTTTGATGCTGCTGGCACAACGTAGGTGGGTGGGCAGGCTGTGGAGGATGAACAACTCTCTCCCCCAGTGTCAGAGTTTCAGTCCTTAGCCTTAGGGCTTTTTTACTTTTTTATTGAGTTTTGTAAACAGGGTATTGGAAGCCAGCGTCCCGCTGCGTCTCGGGCAGCTCTGAAGAGGGATGAGAGGGAGTGCCTGCATGGGGAAACAGCCCTGAGCTGTGGAGAGGTTTCAGCTCCCATCTTTCAGGGAGCACATTTGTATGCTGCTTTTTAGAATACTGCTGTGAGGGATGAGGTGGTGGTGGAATGAAACTGGTGGGAAGCTAGTTTGGAGGAGAGAGGAAGCATGGTGTGAGAGGGAAAAGCAGCAGTCCAGAGCATGGTGGGACCTGCCCATGGCTGACTTTTCCCCTCTCTCTACCAGATCTTCCTTGTCTGTTCCTGCTTCATCTGGGAACAGCAGTCACAGGTCAGCTCAGCCATCTGGCTCCCTTGTGCCCTCTCTTTTCCTGCAGGATGCAGCCCAAGTTCTCATACAAAATCAAGTAATTGTCCAGGCTCCTGGGAAATACATGAAAGGGCACTCTCTTGAACTGCAGCAATGCCCAGACCACATTCCCTCCCAGCGCACACATAATGTTCTGCGTGTTTTTAACTAGCTCGAGGTTTTGACAGGCTGAGTTCCCTACTACAGAGAGTTTCTTCTGTCTGTAACAAACAGCACTCAAAAAAGTTCTTTACCTTCTTTGGTCACATTTGTACATGCTCTTCTGTTTCCATTGCTCCACCATTATGGGGCTTCAGCATGTTTTGTTTGCATATTGAGGCCTGCATTTTCAGCTTCATGGTTATCAATGCTGTTTTTATGCCTCTACTTGATTTAGAGATGGATTCTAAATGCCCGTGGAGCTGACCCCAGGCGCCAGCCACCCCCTGGCCCTTGGCACAGAGGGTTGTAGTGCCTGGGCACATGTGTACAGTGGGTTCATCCTTTTGGGCTGCCATGGATGGAGCAAATCTGGTGTTGCCAGGATATGGCCAGCTCTGGCACTGTAAGACGCATGTGGTGCACACATTTTGGTGTGCTGGAGCTGGAGGTGACCTCCAGGGTGCTCACACAGACCCACATGGTATGAGTGACCTGCCTGTGCTGCACAGCCCTTTATGGTAGTAGGATGTCAGCAAGCAGCATTTAAAACTTTCTCTGCACATATCTACATGTGCACACACCTGTGAAAGGGTTTTTCTTGCTGTCAGTATCAAGCACTGCCACCTTTATTTGCAGCAGCATTTTCAGAATCACAGCACATCCACACAAGGTCTGTTTTCTCTTTAACTTCATTAAGCAGCTGCTGCTGCTACCCGTCTTCAAGACAGCAGCACCACGAGCAGATGACCTGAGGATTTTTCCACTTGTTACAAAGCACTGAACAGGCATGGTTCCTCTTCTTGAGACCCACAGGGTGCACTGGCTGGGCTTGGCAGTGTCAGGGGCTGGATACCAGCTTCAGATCTGCATTAGGGGCTGAGTTGGCACAGCTGTGATATCTTCTGGTTCACGGTCTGATGTCTTCTGACCTCATGTCTTCACATGGCATGACTTTGAGCTGACCACATGCCCATCATGGCTGCACCACTGGCTGCCTTGGGGCCGGCTCAGGCTTGGGAGGGTGCTCAGCTGTGGACCAGGCTCGGATGGTCTCAGTCACCTCCCAGGATGTAAGATGTCTGGGAACCATGTCTGCTCCACTAAAAATGCATTTTTCATTGCCACAGGATTTTGCACTAGCCCAAGCTTTTGTATTTCTTAAATTTCTAGCATCTGTAGGGTGTAACTTTATCAAAGACTAAAAAAAGACAGTTCAGTCAGCTTCAATATGTCCCTCCCTTGTTTTCTTTTCCCTTTCTCTCAGGCTTTGAATTTTCCTTTCCTCTGGACTGCATTTTTTATCCTTTATCTTTTTCTTCTACAGGTCTGTTATGGTGACACCTAGCAAAGACCTATTAGACACAGCCAACAAAAATGGTCTTCAAAGACGCTGACTATAAAATGCCTTTTATTGGAAGCTTCTGCTTTCAGTTACTTCTTTCACTACTTTGTCTTCCTTCCTTCCTTCCTTCCTCCTTCCTCCCTTCCCTAGTCTTTCATTTTCCATCTTTTCTCCTGGTCTCTGGAGCTCTTTGCTCCTTGTTGTCCATGTGTTTATGTCCTATTCCCCATCCTCCCACCCCCCATCTCTGGCATGTTTCCTTAATTTTCCACTTTCTATCTCCTCAGTAGCCTCTAAAACCATCTCTTCTCTGTTGGTTTTTGTGTCAAACATATGTTCCTCCTTGCTGGCTCTGCTGGCATCTTGATGCCCCAGCAGCATTCAGAAAGGAGGGTGAAGCTTAGTGATCCCTTCTGCCTTAGTCTTAGGGCAGAGGTAAGGCACATTTGCCTTTCCTCCATGCAGGCAGAGGTACAAATGTGCACTGTCCCTATATGCTGGAGCAGATACTTGTAGGAATTGCTTCCAACTTCTCTTGCAGGTTGGTGAGCAACTTGTTGAGATTTCCTCCATCCCAGAAGTATGGGACTAAGGAGCTGGGAGGAGCAACATCGCTGAAATGTTTCTGTTTTTTTCCCTAGCTATCCCTCCATGTAGCGGCCAGAGATGAATACTGGAGCTGTCCTGTAAAGGTTTTGGTGGAGCAGACAGTGAATTGAAGGGCTGGCTGCTCTAGCTTTCCAGTAGGAGATAGAGGTGCCCAAGCCAGGCTGCAACATAGAAAGTGACCCACATATGGGGCATCACATTTCTCACATTCCCAAGACCTCATCCAGCAAATCTGGCCCAGCTGTGCCCCCTGCAAGGTCAGTGTGGAGAGCAGGCACCCAGGTGGCTGTGTGGTGGCCTCTCTTTGCTCAGCAGGGTTAGCCACCTGAAATGCCAAGTTAGTGGGCACAGAGCCAGCATTCATCCTTAGAAACTCTTCCAGTGCTCAGCCAGCATCCATGGATATTACCCTAAACAACACATGTCTTTGCAGGTTGCCCTTGGTAAAGAATACTTCAGCAAAATGATTATTTTCATGACAGCTAACACAGTTTTTGAAATGGCACTGTTTTGGTTTATGTTTCAGACTACAACACTTACAAGTCAGATGCAATGCTCCTCAGTATAGCTTCTTTAGCTATGATTTTATTTCTTTGTGGCCTTCTGCTAATTCTCTAATGTTTTCCACCATGGCATTGCAATGCCTGCACTGGCACTGAAGGCTTTTATATTTGCATTTAGGGTTGGCATGCACACACAGACAGGGTCAGAGCTTCTGGGTAGCTTTCTTGGGGGATTTCAGGCAGGTTATGCAGGTTTTATCATTTAGTTCATTGGTTGTGTGCAGTTACCTTCTGGCTTTGGGGAGTAGACAGCTGCAGGACTGCTCTTGGTTAAAAGACAAGCTGATGGGCCTTACTGTACAGCTGTGGCCCTGACAGGTTACACAGAATCATAGGATGATTCCATAGGGTTGGAAGTGACCTGAAAGATCATCCAGTTCCAACTCCCCCACACCATGGGCCAGGGCACCTTCCACTAGACCGGGTTGCTCAAACATGTCTGTTTGCAGTGTCACTTCCTATCACGCTTCCAACGGAGGTAAATGTTTGCACAGTCATAACATTTCTTCTGCTGGAGTTTCCTGCCTGGAAACGCTGCAGCAGTTTCTGCAGGGCACATCACCCTGTGTGGGGGTGTGTGAAATCTCATCTAACAAAAATATGGCTAGGCAATGTTTTATATATGTGACATACATAACAATGCATATTGCATCGAGGAACTTAGTGTCGAGTCAGTACATAGAGTTAACAAGAGCCCAGCAAACAGTAAAATAAATTAACATACCTGAGTCAGAATGTTTTACACAGTGTGTGATCACATCTAAGTCATAAGTTCAAGGCATCCAGCCTGCAGCATTTATTTAAAAATGTGGTGTGCTTTTACCTGTGCCACAACCCCTATTCTTAGATAACCTTTGGGTGTTTAAGGTCAGGAGGCACCATTTTAGCCACCTATTCTGCTTTGCCAGTAGGAGACTGGGTCATGAGAAGACAGAAATTAATTACTCCGTTGAAGGGAGAAAGGAAAGGCTTGCAATGAGATATCATGGTGGGACAACACCAAGAAGGCTGCAGCAAGTTCTAACATCATCCCATTTTAGTGCACTGGCTTTGATTCATGCTGTATCTTCCTGCCATCCTCCTTTTTCTAATTAAAGCTATTTCATTAAATACAAAATTACCCTGATTGGTTCAGTTGTCCTCACTGAGAAATGGCTTCCAGTATTGGAGATGTTCAGATGCAGTATGTGAGTTGAATCCCAAAGGTTATCCAGTCCTGGAAATTGGTGGGGCTGGCAGGATCACTGGCTAGCCCAACAGCTCCTCCCCAAGCCCTATGTGGGATCAAGTGACTAATGCTTTTTGCATTTGTGCTCAAAAACCTGTAATACTGGGTATTCTTCAACTCTGGGCAACCTATTCTGGCATTTACCTCTTCTTGATCTTGGAAGGGTTTTTAGCATAGCTTTTGCTCTAATTTAAGACTCTAGTAGCCCAGACGGACTTAGAAATGAGACTATTCCCTTCCTGGTTTATATATTAGATAACCACTATCATGTCTTCCTAGCCCTCACACTTTGGTACAGGCAATCTTATCAACACAATTTTTCAGTTTTAAACTATTCAACCTTTCCCACTTGACACCTTTTCTTGACCATTGCCATTGCTCTCTTTTGCACTTTTTGCAATCAGCTTGGTCTCCCTGAACTGCAGTGGCCAAAACTGCACAGGTGACACTTCAAATGAAGCCTTGATAGCATAGACAACAGGGGAAGAATGGTTTCCTGTTTGTCACAGGCTGTACTTCTGTTTATACACCTCATTAGAGCACTTTCATTTTTTTTACAGAAGCATGACCATGCTCATTCATGTTGAGCTGAGATCCCTAGATCTTCTTCTGCAGAACTGCTTCTCTGCTGGTTGTTCCCCAGTTGGTCTTGTAGTCCCTGATGACGCCTACAAAAACACAGAGCTCTGCTTTGTCTGTTCTGAATGGCTCTTCTCTTCCCATCCCTCTACCTCATTTGTCAAGATTGTTTTGCATTCTCCTTCTGTTCTCCAAAGTGCTTGCTCTTCATGGCGTCCTGTCCTAATTTAATAAGTGTTCCCTACTCTTGGGGTGGTTTTTTTTCAAAGATATTAATGAAAATACTGTGCATTGCCAGACATAAAACAGATGGCTTCAGACTTCATTTGATACGTACTGCCAGTCTGACAGTGAAGCATTTATAACTGCTCTTAGTCTGGTTTTCCAACCAGCTGTACACTCCTCTGATACCAGTTTCTTCTAAGCTGTGTTTCTTTGCTTGGTTTATGAAAGTGTCAGGTGAGACAAAGGCAAAAGCTGCATTAAAATCAAGGTCTAAGACCTAGTGTAGAAGGAATTAGATTGATTTGATGTGATTTGTTCTTGTCAAATCAGTGTTCGCTGTTCTTCACCTGCTTGTTTTCTTCTAGGTGCTGGAAAATAGTTTATCCAATTATCACGCCCAGTATTTTTCCAGGAATTGAAATTAATCTGCCTGGTCTGTGATTCCTGGCTCCTCCTGTCCATCGTTCCCTTTCATGGTAGGTGCCAGGTTTGCCCTTCCCAGTGTGCAGAAACACATCCCTCCACCTCTGACTTCTGTGCTGATGGTGCTGAGTGGGCTTCAGCTGCTTTATGAAGTATGGCAGAAGGCTTTTAGGGCTTGTCAGTTGGAATATATCTGACTTATTTAGACAGTGTCTGACCTTCTTGTTCTTTCTTGCAGCCAGTATTCTTACCCTCAGACTGGTTATGCTGGTTGTGCTAAACAGGGCACCTCTGAGCAAAGACCGAAAGAGAAAAGTATCAAACACTTTTGCATGTTTGATATCATCACTCAGCATCTTCTTTTCTTTGTGAAACTAAGCTTTTTCTTTTGGCTCTCCTGCTGCTACTAGTGCATACACTTCACACCCACTGTTTGTTGCATCACTTACATCTGCTTCATATTGTTCCTCCATGCTTATGCTGTTCTTTTATACTTAGTAACGTAACCTAGTTCCACTTTCTGTGTGCTTCCTCTGCACTTCTGAAACTCATGAAGGGCTTGTGATCTAGCCAGTTGATACTTTACTAGCTTTCCTTAGTACTTGTGCTAAGTTGCCCCAGTACTGAGCAGCTCACAAGTAGTTCTGCATCTATCATACAACTTCCTTAGGGCACTGCCAACTCCCCAAATGTCCCTTCTGCCTTTGATTTGTTCCTCTGGGCTTGCATGTACTAACATTTTGAGACAGCTAAAGTCTGTCTCAAAGTCCACTGTTTTGTCTTTTTTCCCCTCGCCACCTTTTCTAGAAATCATGACTTCTAACACTTCAAGATCACTTTCACACCAGTTGCTTGTCACCTTCACCTGCAAAACCAGTTCCACTGTATCAGAATAAAATTTTTCAGAGTAGCTGGACAGAAATAAGTTAGTGAGCTGACAGCTGCAATCAGTTCAGAGAAGGGCACAGACAGAGTACCAGAATAGAGCCAGACAGAGAAGCCTCTGCATATTTAACAATTAGTGGTGTCCCTAAAAATCAGAATTACCTGCCTATGAACTTGTCATTAGTGTCCAGGAGATGTGGCTAATAGTGGTGGAAATAGTTGTGTTATTTGTATTAAACATTAACAGTAAAATCATGTTATTAAAATACTGTTCTGTTTGTCCATCTTAGGAATTTTTTATGGTCTTTGTATAATAAGAGAGCTTAGACCTCACTAGCACATAGTTAGTCTTCTTTATTCAATTATGCATTGGCATTAAAGTGTCTTTTTAAACACATAGATTCAGGCCAAGCAGAGCTGTTTTGTCTTCATTGCATCCATCAATGAGCCTGACCATCCAGCTTCTCAATGGCCAACCAAGACTCATCTGGCCTTCAAGACCAGATTAATTTTTTCCAGCCAGCTTTTTCTGGTACACAGTGTGCACTGTTCCTGGTAACATCTCACCCTAGCTGCATTAATACTAGAAGAGTTTTCTTGTGCAAAACTCTAAGCCAAAAACTAACTTTCGAGAGCTGCTTGTCCTCTCTTCTTTGCCGTTGTCCCATCCAAGCTGAACCTCTTCCATCCCGGGCCTGTTCCCAAATTCCTGCCCCTGTGCTATTCTGGAAAAGCTCCCCACAGCAGGGTGAAGGCAAGTTGACTTTTGCCCGGTATCTGTGACTATGACATGTTCCCTTTAGGTACTGAGAGATTTGCTGGCAGGGTGTCTGGTAACTCTGCTGCAAGTTATTTTAATAACATTATTGATTTCATTACTTCACTGTAGTTTTGCTTCACTAAATCAAGTCTAGGCATTAGGGTGAAGCAGTATCTAGTTAATTCAGTATAAATGATTTTTCTTTATGGGGCATCAAGAACTAAAGACAGCCCTCAAAGCTCCCATGGATATCTGTCCAGAGGCTTGAGTGGTTGCTGAAGGAGCTGTTGACTTTAATGCTCTAAACCAGCCATATGATCACAACTTTATAACTGATTTTTCTTGATATAATATTATAAAAAGAAAACACTCTTCCACTACTGTAGAATAGCTATGATGATGCATCAATAGCTGGTTCTTGCTGTTCTTTATCTAGCAATTGTTGATCTGATGCATCCTCCAATGGTTGCTCTTTGAGTCATAGGATGTTCCTTGGGAAAATGCAGAAACCTTTGGTCCTCGAGGAGAATAAACTAATCACAAGTTGTTGACAAGGTGAGCCACAGCACTAATGCTGCATATTCTGCTATTCAGATGGGTCTCAGAAAGCCAATTTCTCATTAAAAAGAAAACAAAAACAAATTTTAAAAATGCTGTGACAATGCATCCTTCTTTTATGGTCCAATCCAGAATCAATTTTTATCAGTTGGAGAACACTCCTGGTCATGCTCTTGGACTTTGGTTCAAACCTAACAATGCTTAAAAAGAGCTGTGAAAAAAAGGTGGGAAGATTTGAAAGGCTTCCCCATAAAGACATGGATGGGTAATGTATTTATTTTCTAGAGGCTTAGACAAGTGGCATATTTACATCAACATATTCTGGTTAAAAGAAATCACACTACTGGCAAGCAGGGAACTCCATGAACATATAGCTCATCTTCCCTGCAGTAAAATCAAAAGTAGCAGTGCCAGCTCATCATTTCCTAAAACAAAACATCTATTAAAAGTAACTCACCTGAGGGAAAAGCATGTTGTAACAGGTAGGCTTTCCACTGCTCCTCTGAGAACACCCGGTGGCCCAAACCCCTGCACCTAGCCCCCACTGCACAGATCTCTGCTGACTTTGCTGGGAGAGGACTGAAAGCCTCAGTGCTGTCAGTCCCAGCACTCATCCTGCTATTAACCCATTTGCAAAAGTAGCTGGAAGGACAATTTACCCTACCTCTTTCCTACTCGTTTTTTTATTCAGGTAATTCAGTTCATGTCCATCCTGAAGAATTAGTTCACCAAAGAGCTGACCTTGTAGGAAACTGAAGCATGCTGGAGAGAAAAATAAGTCCTAGTTAATAAATATAAAAACAAATGGCTCCTGCTCCTCAGTAATGTGTGATATGAGTTCCAAATTTACATTAAAAACCTTTCAAAAGTAAACCATGAAAGGAAGGCCTGACTTTGCTAACACTGTTCAGAGTGAAAAGCCGGCATGGATCAACCTAACTGAAAATGCATTTGAAAATGCTATCATAAAAATAAGAATCATCAAAAGCAAGCTGGAATATAAACCAAATTTTGCAATAGTACTTTACAAATTGTCTTGATTTTGGGAGGAGGCAGAGTGCATGCTAAGATCAGCTGCCTGCACAGACTATTTTATAATAAATGGCATTGCATTTTTCGTCCCTAGCACAATCTCCAACCATAGAGTACTTTTATTTATTGTGAGAGTGTTCAGCTGCAATGACAGCTGAAGTGAGGAAGGAAATGGCTTCAAGAACATGGCAAGAGTCCCATAAAGTTAAGGGAGTGGAATGGGGAAAGGTACTTTAAATTACAGGTGGTGGTGGTGTAAATTATTGAACATTTGAAATGTTTTCCCTTGGTAATTTTAATCACATTGTGAAATCAGTCACTCATGTTTTTGTGAGACACTTGATTTATTGGAAGCTTTACGCCATTAGTTGCAGCTCAGGAGCCAGCCCTGCACTCAGGGCTGTGCCAGGGCATGCCAGGTGCAGCAGCATGCAGAGGCTGGCTCAGAGCCACTGCTGCCAAACACCCACCACCATAATATTTGCTGTGATCTTCCACAATGGGGCACTGATGCCCAGAAGCGTTGAAGTTGATCCATGAATCCTGCATGGACACCAAAGAGCATCCCCAAAGCCCCTGCTGCCTCCAAGGAGGATGTGCTCACCTTCAGAGTCATGCTTGGCTGAGGCTGTGGGTTTGTGGTTGGGTGTTCTTTGCTTTGTGCAGGGAATGAGTTGAGCATGTCTCAATGTGCCTACTTGGGGGCTAGCCACCTTCTACGTGCACTGCTCAAGGGCCAAGGCCATGGAGGTGCTACGTCAGCCTCCAAGGACACGGACCATGGGGAGATGGCCTAGGAATGAAGCTGGAAATCCCATGGCAATCATGCCTTATGGAACGCTAGGATGGCATCTCAAGGTGTTTTATGCAAGATGAGTATTGTCAGATATACAGCAGTACTTCACAGATTTGGTCACATTTTCCTCCATGCCAATTCCTCCTCTTTCTGCTCTTCAAACACTGATTTATTTTGACACTGTGTTTGGAGGTTTCTCTTGTCTTATCTAAGAATAACTGCATTATTTTCCTTGATGCCTTTTCTTACCAAAAGAACAGTTGTTGGCTTGACTCTAACATGGTTAGCAAATGCTATCAAATCTCAGCCATAAGTATATCACAGTGAACTCAAAGGTGATTTAAACAAAGTTTAGGATAAGCAGGTGATATTTCAGTGTGATTAATGCATGAACATATCTAATGCCCATCAAATGACTGGACCTCATTTATGATAGGCAAGATTTGGGTGATTTTGCTGCCAGCTGCCAAAGCTGATGACAAAATTTTCTTACTTTCAACTTAACTGGACTTCCAGACACTAAGGTCCAGGTCTTTTGCTGGGAGTTTTGTCTTTGTCATTAATGAGGTAGGTTCTGATCTTTGCTGTTCAGTATTTGAACCACTTAGGCTGCCTGAATCCTATTTCAGCTATTAACAGATTTGTACCAAGAGTAAGTGCAGTGGGCTTGTAGGGGCAGCCTTTTGCAATTTTCCTGAAGCAGATCCATAAACTGAAGGATTTCCCCTTTTCCCTGTCATCATCCTCTGTACAAGGAAATCCTTCCCTTCCATTGGACTTCCCAGTGAGGTCCATGCTCTCATTTCAGTTCCCTGAGGGATGACTGTAAGGTGATGAAAAAGGCAGCAGGACTGGGCACTGCTCTCTCCCAAACTACCTCCTGCCCACACACCAAATTCCCCTTGTTGTCAGTTAGTGCAATTTACCATAACATAAACATTGTCCTGAATGCTATTAAAAATGCAAATTATGTCCATCAAGCCTAAGGAGTGGGGAATAAGCTGTTCCTTTGCAGCCCACTTCCTCCTGACCTCAGCACACGTTGCACAGATGATGCTCTGCTGCAACACGTTTGTGAGCTCTCACAGTTGCATCAATCTTTTTCTTAATCTAAGTAATGTAGCTGCAGACATAGAACACAACAGATATTTAGAAACTGTATGACTTTCCCTAACTGTCTGTAGCAGTTTCAAGATAAGTCATTTTAAAAAGAATTACTTTAAACGGAAACTGCTTTAAACCAAACCTTTGTACTTCTTGTTTTTGCTTTTATCTTGGCACAGATGCTTACCCTCTCCCTAGCTTCTTTGCAGAGTTCATTATGCAAAGGCAAAGAAGCTACACTAACGTAATTTTGTTTGGCAAGGTGAGCCACAAAACATATGCTGTGTCATGCCTTTTTATTACTGTGCAAGAATTGCCAAAGCAGCCTAAAGGAGGAATCAAGGACATGATCGTTGTGAGGAAAAGAGGAAATGGTCCAGTTTTACAACACTCAGGCTTGTAACCACTTGTGGTAGGTAGTTTCAGAACTGGTTTAATTTTAAATTATTTTCTTACCAACCGACAACAGCTTTGAAGCAACTGGTGTTTAACACCACCACTTTCTGATCCACATTGAGTCATTTTTCAGAACCCTGGAGACCCAAGCCCTACCTTTGCAATGGGCACTGTGTGGGCAGGGACAACCCAATCCTCTCCCAGCACCAGGAGATGGCAGAGGTAAAGCCAGGCCAAGCCAAAGAGAAATAAAGCCTCCTTGATCAGTCACTGACATCCCTTTTTCACTATGGGGATGGTGGTGTGTTGCACCTTATTCTCCTCATGTTCCAAGAGCAAAACCTGCACTTGCCAGTCTAGACAACCTGTAATCAGGCAAGGGAAGAGCAGGCAAAGAGAACAATTAATGGGTGTGATCTCAATCTCCTGCAGCCCTAAAAACCGCCAAGGACTGGCATTCTGAGTGGGCATTTGTGAGAGCATAGATGACTCTCTCCCTACCCACATCTCCTCCGGGGCCATCCATGCCATGGGTGCCCACTCCCATTCCCCCCCACCTTGCCCCATGCTGCACTTTCATTAGAAGGGCATCAAGGAAATTATTTGGCTTAAAAATAACCCAAAAGGTAAATTATTTGTAAGCTGTCATGCAGCCTCATGGCAGGGTGGGCATGAGCAAGAGGTTTGAGAGGGGTAGAAGGAAGGCAATTTTCACTATATAACATGTCCTATTGCAACATCTCCTGAATGCTTTGGTTGCAATATCTTCAAGCCTGCCTGAAACTTTGGAAACAGCTTGAAAGAAGTGGCTGTGTGGAAGGAGGCCTGACATCCCCAGGGGCACCAAGCCCCAGGCGCAACCACTGGCTGCCTACTCACCCCTCAGCTGCTGCCCACACACCACTGAGGGTGGGTAGGGGTGGCAAGAATGGAGAGGAGGCTGTATGGCAGCAGCAAAGGGCACAACTCTCTTTATGGCTTGTTCCCAAATTTGGTCAATCTTTGGAGGGTGGAGGGAGCTGAGGAGGAAGGGGCATTCTTGTTACAGTGTAAAAAAAAAGCAGTAATGAAAGTGTGGTGGTGCCAGTCACTCGCTGCATGCCACAGAAACCCAGGGGCAGCCTCGCCCTTTTCGTTAAAGCCAGGGTGTTTGTTGTGTTGTGTGGGGCACTGATCCCTGCAGCAGCCAGAGCCACCCCACCTCCAGCCACTGCTGGTTGGCACAGGCCAAGGGGATTGCTGGAGGGAGATGTGATGGGGGACATCTCTGGGGGTTGTTACCGATCTGTTGACACAGGCTGTCTCAGGCACAAAGAGACACTTCTGTGAGCTGGGAAAACACCCAAAAAGGAGAAGTGGCGATGTTTCTCCCTCCAGTCACTTTGCTCGCCATTAGTGTTTTCCTACTTCCCTGTTCCCAGTAAATACACTCTGTATGTCAAACTTCAAAGAAATGATAATCAGATTGGGGCAAATGCCTGCAGGAAAGGGACAAGGAAAGAATGTCTTGAGAAATGCCCTGGCACCAGGCTTTCTCCCACCCCGCTGATGGCCAGCCCTTCATGCAGGCACAGCCTGGAAAGGCACAGGCTGGTTAAAGGCAACGGTGCCTGTGAAGCACAGAGATGTAGGGAGCAATGGAAAGGTTAGCAAGTCAGGGCTCTGAGAAGGAGAGCACAGCAACACAAGCCTGCTGGGAATGAGAGACAGGTTTCCTCAAAGACACAAACAAAACCTTGCTGTCCCACTTAGAGCTGCTCTCAACACCACGTGTGACAGGTGTTTGAAGCAATGCAGTGACAATAAATATGTTCCTTCAAAGGCCAAAACACAGAATAAACTTTCCAGCTATCAACTTTTCATAACTCAAACGAAATGCCAGAGAGGCTGCTTTGATGGGCCTGCCCTCCTCCTTCTAGGGGAGGACACAGAGGGGCTGCTGCCCCATAGGACAGGAGATGGGCTCATTGAGCACCCACTCTCAGCACATTTGCTCTGGCAGCCTCCTTTGTCTCTGGATTTTGGAAAAAAGTGACCACTGCAGAAATCTGTCACTTAAATTTAATATCCTGTTGTCTGTGAGGATGCAGTCCTTTTGGGAAATTCAGTCCTGGTGGTTAAAAATAAAACATCAGTGTGGAAACAGTGAGACAAACAGTTCTGTCCCTGTGCATCCAAGCCAGCATGCCTGGAGTCCTCAAAGTCCAGTTGTACTCAGCCTGGATCAAATCCATTCCCCAGAGGAGAGCTGTGCTGGAGAACACTTGGAAATGCATCCCAGCAGAACAGTATCACCCACGGTATTTACCTGCAGTTGATGTGGAGTTACAGTGACATGAGACTTCCCTATGGCTGCACCAGGCTATTTTAAATTCGAGGCAGGCATAAGGCATGTGACAGTACATGTTGTTCATGTGGGGAAACTCTTTCATTAATATTCATGCCTTGGGACTGGCCTATGGTAGAGAATTTTCTGGAGCATGCAACACATTTAAAATGCAGGTTTGCCTTTAACGCCTGAAACGTTAATGCACCTAAAATCATCAGTGCACCTAAAATAAGGTCTTCACAAGAACACCGTTTCCTCTGAGCACCAACAGACTGACTCGTATGGGTAGAAATATTCTTGGTCTCCAGTCATCAAAGGCTAATCTCTCCCGGAGAGAAAGAAAAAGCAAAACCTCAAGAAGCTGCAGGATGTGTGGGGCTTACTTTTGACCATCTAAGCAGTTATTTGAACCAACGCAGTGGTATAAAAAAACCCCATGTTTCCACTTTCCTTTTGCCCTGGAAACACAGTTTAGAGGATTTAGAGGACATGTAGGTCTCCAGGCCACACTGTGAGTAACTCATACAGGGTTGGACACAGAAGTGACACATGTCCCTGTGGCCTGCATTGCTCTTGGAGCCTCCAGCTGCAGTTGGAGGGCTGAAGTGCCCTGGACAGCAGCAGCTGGCTCCTGTGCCAGCACAGCTGCCCGCTGGTTCTCCTGGCAGAGCTGGTGCTGGAGTGGGGTGATGTGTGCAGCCTGTGTCCAGGCAGTGTGGGCAGAGCAGGCAGCTGGGGCAGGAGCTGTGTGCCTCTCATGCCAAGTTGTCTCTGCCTGTGAGTCACAGGCCTGACTCATGAGCTGGTGTGGATTAAGCTGCAATTTGAAGACGCTGCCGCCTACATCTGTCTGTGCTGCTCCTCTCCCGGAGGTGGCAGAAACAAACACATACTCAGTCATCTCAAAAATTCGGCCAGACATGCTAGTTCAAACCCCAGGTAAGGGCAGGTGAGGGTGAGTGTGCAGGCAAGCACACACCTTGCAGCAGTAAACCCAGGAGAGTAGGTTTCCACCTCAGCTCAGCAGCTGGAAGATGCCTGCCGCTCCCACCTGCCAGCTCCCTACCGAAACCCCTTGCCTGACCCCACTACCCCACAGAAAGGTCTCTCTGCTCACCCCACACACCACAGGGGTCCTCTAACACCTAAGACCAGGGCAGATGTTTGCCAAATGAATGTGTCAGTACCCTAAAACTCATGAGCACCATTTCTCTTGTCATTTGCATTGCCTTGGAGAATTAGTTATATTGGGGTCTAAGAGCTAGAAACATTTGCACTGATGTATATTTAACTGAAGTAGCCAAATAAACTAAAGTAGCTTTGATTTAAGTGAAAATTAAGACAAATGGCAGGACCCAGGATAAGATTGATCACAATCATTTGTGAACTCCCAGCCACATTTCTGTTGGAAGAGCCAAAATTCTGTGCCATGTGCTTATTCTGGCTCTTGACTTTTTTTTCTTGCATTAAACCACCTGTTGGTAGACAAACCATGCCTTATCCAGCATACAGGCAGCCAGCACACTTGTCAACAATTTCTGAACAAATGGAAGCATGCATTTGTACAGGATCAGCACTTTGCACCAAGAAGCCACTGTGTTTATGATACTTCATTGGAATCCATAAAGCCAGATTTTTTTTCCTTCTATCAGCAGCCCACATGTGCAATGCCTTAACTAAAATAGTTTAACCTTGGCCCTTTGATTACAGCAGCACAACTCCTTCCCATAGGCCAGTCCTTAGCTTTGGGTTAGTCATTGCTTTTTGTTTACACTTAGGAATTTTATTTGATGCGGGAGCAGATAAGCAATGCATCTGCTCTGTCATACTTCCCAGCGTCTCTCCCTTTGTTCTTTTGCCTTTTATCTGTTGGGTTCTCTCTGCAGAGATCCCTGCCCTGCTGCTTTCTCTGCCTTTCCTAAGCCTGCCTTTGCCAACCCCTGCTTCTGCAGGAGAAGCAACCAGCCACTCGCATTTAGCAATGCCCTCACTATTTACTGATGTCAGTTACCCGGCTCAGAACGAATTTCCCCTTTGTTTGCCTTAGCTAGAAAGGTCTGTGAAATTTGCAACAGCTTCTCCCGGAATGAGAACAGGGAAATGAGAAACTCTGCAGCCGTGCATGTGGCACCCTCGGCCATCCCACCCTGCTCCCTGCCCTGCCTGCAGCTCTCCCACCCTGGAGCTGGGGGTGTGCAATGGGGTGTGCATGCTGAGTCACCGTCCGGGGTTAACACACTCCAGCCTCGCAACAGCAAAGACCCATTAGTGGAACAAAAGCGATGCTGACAGCAGTGCACAGCTAACGCTGATTAAAGGCCAGCTTGTGTCTTTTCGGGAAGAACGAGAGAGGGGAGCAGGAGCTGATGCCCAGGGGACCCTCAGCACTCTTCTGGCTGACTCAGCCAGAATTGCCCCCCAGGGCCCACATGGACTGGGAACCAGCCCTCCTGTGGGTTCACGGCAGCTTCCTGGCCCCCGTGGCAGTCCTACAGCGTGTAGGACTTGTGCCTCCAGGAACAGCCCCAGGCTGGGCCAGAGCTGGGCAGGATGAGGCAGGCAGGGAAAGGGATGTTCCTGCTCATGCAGCGCCCAGCAGGTCTCCCAGCTGGGACTCACATTTGCTAGGTAGAGTAGCCTGCAAAAGAAGCTGCTATAGGCATGAATATTTAAATTTCCTTCCAATGGGTATCAAGCCAAATTCCACTTCTCAGTTCCAGGGTGAATCAGGATGGTCAAACACACCGCTTCAGAGAACAGAAATGTAGCGGTAAGGCCAAACACCAATGCCTTCCCCCAGAGAGGATGGAGTGCCTGGTCACTGCAGATGTGCTGTCTTACTAGCAATTAATTTAGCGGAAAGGGAGGGAGGAATTGCAGCCCTGCGGGCTACTGGAGGTTTTTTTCATCTTTGCTTGGAGGGCTTACCTGGCAAATCTTTTCCCCGAGGTCAGCAAGTTAGAGAACAGTGTCTGGTGAACAGACACCCTGTGACTCTTTTGCAAAGCTCCTCTGCTGAGGGAACATGACTTGTCTCTGTGAAATACTGCTATTCCCCTAGGAATATGTGCTCTGAGCATGGGGCAGGAGGGGAAGAGGCAGCCAGATCTTCCCACCTGCTGACACCTGCTTAAAAAATGTCAGGGAGATGTGTTTAAATGCTCTTTTCTTTTCCTCTGAGTCAGCTAGACTTGTCCTAGGCCCTATATGGATGGCACTAGCCAGTTTGTATGCCTGGGTAGTTTGTCCTGGAGTAAGGGACACTATATCCCAGTGTGGTCCTCCAGCACTGCCCAGCAGCTTTAATCCACCTACAGCACTTCTGCCGCCGGTCCGTAAGGTGCATTAGCATCAGTGCTGGCTTTCAGAGCTGCCTGCTCCACACTGCAGTTTGCTCTGGTTTTGCTCCAGCTGGGCAGCCGTGCAGCAGGCAGCAGAAGCATGACATGCAGACAGGCTGCAGCAAGCCAGCCCGGACACTAGATCCAATGCCTGGAGAAAAGTCTCCTGATCCTGCCAGGTTTGCTCCTTACTGGCAGCTACATTAGCTAATCCTTCCCAGCGTGTACGCAACGTTCCCTTTTCCTTCCCTGGGAAAGCTGTCAGCCTTCTTGCCCGGCAGCGTTGTCACTGGGTGGCTGAGCTGGCATCCTTGGGGAGACTGAGACAGCCACCACTGCCCTGACCTGGGCTTTCAGGCAGTTGAGACAGGCCAGCATCAGGGCCTGCCCTGGCTCACACCTTGGTGGCTTCCTCTGCAAACCTATCAGATGTTTGCAGCAAAGAAACAGAAACCAAACCAGAAAAATGAGGTGGCTGCAG
>NW_008658737.1:144541-157203 GCF_000695815.1 Acanthisitta chloris
TTGGTACTGGCTGGCTCTGCTGGAGCTCCCTGTTCCTGAGAGGATCTACCTTTGCTGCTGTTTGCATGCTCCTCAGGCTGCCTCTCCAGCAAGAAAGCAAGCAGTGATCACTGGGGATATCACTGCATGATGGGAAAAGCTAAAATAGAGGCTGGGCGTGATGATGAAGAAGTCATTTTCCTGCAGTGTCCTTAATACAAACACTCTCATGGAAAATGAATCAGCCCTCTTTGGGCTTTTTTTCCAGAGGCCCCTCTGACTAATTCTGTCCATAACAGCCAGGCTGACTCCGCGCAGCAGTGTGACGGTGGCAGACAGGACCTGCTCACGTTTGGGCGGAGGCAGGGAAAAAGTGTTTTGCAGGCCTGCCCAAAAAAATCCTCGGGCTGACTCTGCCAAAAACCACACCAAACATATGGTAAATGAAATCATTGGCAGGGAGCTGGCTTGGATGGCAGGAGTGTTTCAGCACTGTGGACTGCTCGTTAGCTGGCCGGAATTGTATTTACGCTGCTTTAAGCAGCTCCATACTTAAAGAAGAGAAGGCAAAGGAGAGGGCAATGCCAATTTTTTGTGTGGGCTTTTTATGTCACTCCACGCATGTTATTTTTATTATGATGTTAGCATGGTCACAGTACTTGTCCCATCCTGTGGTTAAGAGTAGCAACAGCATCACAGAAGATTTCACCTCCTTGTATGGCAACAGTCTCCTGTGGAAAAGCAGACAGAAGGATTTTTCTCTCGTGAACGAGGGCTCTGCCTATTTCACCATATGAATGTCCTGTACATTTCATGCAGCTGATGAAATCATGTACAGATGGGATCCATCTTAACAAAGGCTCTTATTCATAGGGCAGATTTCTCTGCTGCATATCTTGGGCCACATCCCAGCTAGCATAGCCATATCAACCAAATGCATCCACAGAGCCAGACAAATTTTTGAGAGTAGACCAGGCACAGAGATACTCTGTCCCTGCTGTTGTGAGCAGCAGGACTTCCTTGTGCAGCACTGTGCCTCCCCTGGAAATCTGAGTCTTGGAGTCATGGCAATAAACATGCCTTTTCTCACACGGCATGCTTTAAAAGGATTCAGGTCCTGGATACCATCTCCAGGCTGCTGCCAGGTGCTGTGCAGAAAGCATGGCAGAGCAGTAAGATCCAAAGAAAGAGCATCCAGAGGTGCCTGATGTCTTCAGAAATCTGAGAGGCTGCTGTAAGAATAGCTGTGGTGGCTACAGCTACTGAAGGAGGATGAAAATAGAGCAGACAAACAGCGGTTCCTTTTCTTAAGTTTGGGGTGTCATATTTCCTCCTGGAACCAGAGTGGTGGAGTGCCAGGGGCAGAGCTCAAGTGCCAGGGACAGAGCTCACCTCCACATTCATGGGCACTTTTCCACCACCCTTTGCATGCTGCAGCTTGGAGCTCAACAATTCTCCGGCCCTACCCCAACTCTTAGCTTCGCCCATTTGCCTGCAGGCTGTGACATCTTGACCCTCTATTGCACTGGCAAGGGGCTATTTCAAGAGAAGGCAGGGAGGCAGATACCTCAGAGCAGCTGTCCTGCTCTTGTCACAGCCCCTGACTCCTTCCTGGGGCTGAGCGATGGGATGACCAAACCCCAGAAAATCTGTTTGCTCAACAACCCAGTGACAAGAAAAATCAAAGCTGTCGAGCAAACTTCTGGGCATGATCCGGCAACATGCATCAATAAACTCTTCCCCTTGCTTTTTCTTTTTGGTTGTGATTTCAGCACTCACTCAGTAGGGCTTTAGAAACATCTCGCTAGCTGCCTACACTCAAAAGGAGAACAGAAACAGCAACAAAAGGAAATATAGAGGGATGACAAGTGAGTTTGGAAATTGCTTCCCATATGAAACACTCCTTTAGTCACAGGCACAAAAAAGCATCAAAATTCCCTGCCTCTGATGTAAACAGCAGAAAGAAAAAGTCATCTGGAAGGACAAGATGATTCATGCTGAGGATCTGACTCGTAATATTCATCTGTGTTGTAATTGCTTCTGCAAGATGATTACATGTGAAAACAGCACCAGTGAAATCCCAGCTTCTGCCACGAGAAGTATCATTAGCAGAAAAGTGGTATGGTGAGACTCCAGGGCCACAACCCTTGCTCAGGTGAGTAATCATAAGTCATCTGACCAGTCCCAGCTAAAACCGCACTGTCATTCAGGTAAGACTGCTTTACGTAAGGGCAGCTGCAGCAGACTGGAGCATACTCAGGCTTTGCAGCTCTCTTCAACAGCAAGATAGAAGGTTTTTTCTTGGCCTTGCAAAGACTCCTGCAGAGGACTTCCTTACAAAGATGCTGCTCAAGTTGAATGCTTGAAGAAGACTGAAAAATTGGGCTGGTCTTTCCCTTTATGTTAATGGTCCTGACCCAAGTGGTAACAGGGCACAAAAGGCCATGCTGACTTTATGCATTGTTAGGAGATACTCTCCCCTGCACATTTGAATCTGTTTACTGAATCTTCCAGGCCTTTACCCATGAATATTAAATTCCTTGATCACTATGCATTAGGAGTCATCTTTGCACCATCTGTTTGTATTTGTCATCTAACCCTTGTAAATAATAAAATGTACTTTGTTCTCAAGTTCATGGATCCTAGCAGGAGAGCAATTACTGTGGAGGAAAAGTACTGTGTGAAACTATTGGCAGTGACAGGACTCTTCTTTAGCTCCCCATCTTGCCACTACACAGTAAACAAACAAATAGCAGGACCTGCCCCAAGGAGCAATGCTTAGCCTCCACAGCTTCCTTGAGGACCCAGAAGAGATGATGGAGGGCTCTACATCCCTGAAGACATTGCAGGCACCCTTGCCTATGCTTCTGAAAGAAGGCAACATCAGAAGAGAAGGCAGGCTGCACTTCAGGGGAGCAGCCTTTCTGAGCACCAGGCATGCCTACAGGAGTTAGCTGCCCTGCTCAGGCAAAAATATACCTGGGATTGGCAGGAATGGCTGTGGCTGTTTAACAGGGTGGTCTGGGCAACTGGCCTGAGCAAACTTTCTGAGAGGTACTGGCAGGGCAGAAACATCTGAGGAAAAAAATAGGTAAATGAGCAGATACACAAAGTTGCTCTCACACTTGGAAGTGCCATTAAAGAAGTGAAATTGTCACCCATCAGCTGAGAGGTAAAGTTCAGGCCAGGCTAGGCAAATATCAAGGAAAACAATGATAAAGTGCTGTTACTATGATACGAAATTAATTCTTCGAGGGAGCTCTGCCTGGAAAATTTTGCTAGGTCATGCAACGAGGGCAGCCTTGACACATATCATCAAGGTTCAGTTTCAATGTAATCAATGCAGATAAATGTGTGCATCCCTAGGACAACTGTCCCATGAGTAAGAAGAAACATGCTCCATGGCTGAGAACCTCTCTGGACAACAAAAGCTGGCTGGTGAGCACACCTCACAGGCACAGTGTCTTGGGAAGCTGGTCAGAGACGTGCTTTGTGGCAGACTCACAATGATTTACATCCCCTAAGGATTTGCCTCTCTGTGCTCTTATAAATTAACCTATATGCCAGGCAACTATCAATAAGTGCCCAAAATGTTACCATTGAGTTAAAACCAAATGTAGTTGGTTAAAGAAGGGATCATTTAGGAGATTATATGGAATCATACTCTTTACATCTGATGTGTTGATAGCAACAAATTTAGGCAAGAAAATGGTTGTCAAATATTTGTTTAACTGGAAGAGTTAACAGGGCTTGGACAAGATACCACTTGCTACTCTGCTCGGTCTTGCAAACATCCCACACTAGGAGGTTACCTATTAAGTGATGGACAATATATCTTATTAGTTGTTAGAGCATGATGACCTTAGACTTTGCCCAGGTATTTAATAACACCATCTGCTGTCTAGGTCTGCAATACTATTATTTTTACATGAGGATTACTCTTCTTGCTTCACAAACAAGGCTGTAATAACAGTGCTAAAGGAGAGCAGAGCAGCATGGTATTTAAACCCGACTGTCCAAGTAAAACATATACAGGAGGTGCAGCTCACCCAAAAAATCCCAGGTGCATTGTCTTGAATCTGGAAATCCCAATGTGCTGAAGGCTGAAGGGCTGTGATCCAGCCTTGTGGACTGCACTCAGGAAAAACTCTTGTGTGTTGCCTGAGAACAAGCTGGGAGTGAAATCCACCCTGATGCAGGCTGCCAGTTGCTTCACTTTCTGTCACTGTTGCTGTTCCCTTCCCCAAAACAACAGCAATGGTCCAAAGGCCATCATTTAGGAATCACTGTGCCTTCAGGCCTTTTGCTCTTTGATAACATGCTTTTATAGCATGTGCATTAACCACCAAGTAATCACATTTATCAGGTTTAATTTCTATATCTATAAAGGCTCCAATCCTGTCCTTATTGACAGTGATGTGATTTTTGGCTTTGGTTTCTTAGAGAATATAGGAGAGGGAAGAAAATAGTGAATTTCTCTGTGCAGCTGGTGTCTTCTGGTCAGTGTTTCCATGGGGTTTCATGTAAAGCCATTCCTAGTGCACTGGGAACCTGAGCCTACTGGATTCAGTGACAAAAGTCATTGAAGTGAGTCAGTGAGTCAGTTTCTCACTTTGGAATGTTGCAATTTTTGTGCAAATAGTCTTTTCCTCCTAATAAAGAGAAGCTGAAACCTGGCAGCTGGTGAGCTGCCAGATGATGGAGGAAGCATTAGAGGTGTGAACACCAAAGTGCTTCAAAAAACAAGGCAAAAAGAAGGAGTCCAGACTGCACTTCAAATTAAAAAGTGCACATTTGCAGTGGGGATTTTAAAAATGTTTTTATTTTGTTTGCTGCTTATTGGTGCATGTCACACTTGTATGAGGGATATAACCATCATGAACCCTCCACACTCTCCAGCTTAATTCTTACATGAGACCTAGGAGGAAGAGTGCTTTACTTGGCACTCTGTTGCAACAGAGAGGTCAAATATGAAACCGAACATATGAATGTAATTAGGAGGGTATGTAAAATATGGGGGCTGGATGTCTTAACAGTGTCTGAAGCAGGCATGTCTTGACATGCCATTGGTTGAAGAGGATTTTAAGTATTCCGGTCTGTCGGATGGTGGATCTGGTTACATCTGAAAAGAGTTTCTTAGTCTTCTGCTCCTACGATTTTTCTCATATTTCAGGTGTAGAACTTTGATTGGGAAAGCCTAGCGTGCAGAAACATTCAACTCTTTTTGAAGTACATGAAACAATATCTTTTTATTACCAGTGCTAGTTTTGGAAGAAGATGTGAAAAAGTCCAGATTCTTCCCATACCTCCCCTGTATCCATTCTGAGGGAATGGACATTTATATATGCAATGGACATTTACGTATGCTATCTGGAGGTGCATATAGCAGATTAGGATGGGGGTTTTTTACCATTTGTAAATAGAGAAACTGGTATTTTCATATTGTATGCAGTTGAGTAGGGGTTCTTTCCGTTGTTTCATGAATGACACGGGATTGGCTAAAATCTGTGCCAAAAATATGTACAAAAATCTATCTCTACCTTTTACCTATGATGTGCATTTTCTTTTAAATCTTTCCAAGTGAAGCAGTAGGCAAAAACCCTGGCTACTAGAAGCATGTGCAAGGATGCAGAAAGGTTTAGAATATGTTTCCACACCCTGCTGACCTATTCATCGAAAAGTCTGCCAAAATATGTAACTCTCAGTATAAAACAAAATTCACAAGAAAGGACCTCACTTGCATTAACCTACTTCTTTCCAGGTTGCATGTCACTGCAGGATCTCCCAGTGGACAAGGAGCTGAGCCCATTATGCGTTTTCTGTCACCCCTAGTTTTCCCAGCTGCTCAGCAGAAGGGGGCACTGGTGGGAGTGACCCTCCTTCAGCGCTGGCGGTGGGTCAGGCTGGGCATCTGAGCTGTGCTAAGCAGGCACGATGGTCCTCTGGACAAGGCAAGAGTGAGCTGTCAGCTGCATGACCACTTGGCCTCAAGTTAACCAGAGCTGTGCATCATTACCTCGGGCCAAATGCTGCTCTAGTGAAAATTCAGTGACATAACAGAGCTGTTCCCAGCGGCAACTATGTTCCCACTGTGATCATTGGTTTCCTGAGGTTGGGGGTGGTGGATGATACTAAGTTTATGTGTTCCTGGCTCCTTCTTTTCCCATCTCTCTCTCCGTTTGAAACACCATCCTGATTCAGGAGCATCATGCAAGCTCAGGTTAAGGTTCTCACATTCCCAGAGGGTGTTTGTGGAGCCACAAACTTGACAGCAACGGTTTCAAATGGAAAGTAGTCACTCAGACTGAAGTAGACATGGGAGTTTCTTCCTCACCTCATACCTGCATCCCATGTGCCAACTTTCCAGATTTAAATATAAACTACCATTTTACATTTTGTGGACATACACATAAATGAACATACACACACATGCACACATGTATTTGATTCCAGTTTTGTACCAGTTAGGCACTAGGTCCGGTAAGAAAAACAGTGGAAAAATGATGCTGGGAGTTAAATGTTTTTGTAACACTGCTGAGCCGTAAGGAAGGCCCTCTGCAGTGAAGAGGAGGAGTCCTGTGCAGGGGTTTCCCCACATGTATCATGTTGGTGGCAGGGCTGTCATGCTCTCTGCAGGAGATGGAGTCCAGCTCTCAAGCTCCTCAGGCCCTGGCAAGAAATCAGACCCATCTCCAAAGCAGCCCCGTGCCAGTGGGAAACCCAGCTGGTCCATGCATCCCTGTCTCCTCCACAGTATGCACTCCAGAACCATGGGGAGGTGAGGTGCAGACACTGGACAGTGGACAGGTGCAGGTGCAGCATGGGTGTCTTCTGCAACAGCTCCAAAGTGATGCTGCTGCTGAAGTCCTTTCCCCGCCACCCATCCTGACCTGCTCTTTTTGCCCCAGGAGCACCCGTGGCACAGCAGGATAGGAGCACTGGGGCAGGTTTAGCTGCACTGCAGCTGTTGTTGCCTCTGGATTTGTGCCAGCAGCCACGTAAGCAAGCTGCCAAGGGCAGTGCTGGGCAGAACCAAGAAGCTGGGGTTGGGGAGAGTGGAATCACTTCTTCTGGTGTCAGCGCCAGGTCATTGTGCCCACCAAGGCAGAGCTGCAGGTGTGCTGCACGCTGCCCTCTGGTAGCTCAGCCACGTCCAAGGCCATCTGGATCAAAGGCAGGATGAGATGGTGCTCTGGAGAGTTCCTCTCTTCAGCGTGGTGCTCTGGGGTGGTGATTTGGTCTGCTATTATGTAAGATTTAACAAAAGCTGTATAACAAAACTATTTTAAGTAAGAATGTTAATTGAAGGCTGAGTCAGGCTGCAGCTAAAGCAAAGATGTTTTTGAGAGGCTCATACTCTTTTTCATTTGGTCTGTATTTTTTCCACTTAATTACAATGTGTGTGGAACAGCAGTTAGCTATAATAGTAACTGGCAAAGGGAAAATGGATGATCAAGATGATCATCCTCTTGCCTCTGGATCAGCCATTGAAACCCATCCCAGATCTGCAATATTCAAAAGCCATTCACCTCTGAGGCTGCACAAGGCGTATGGGAAGTGCAAGCAGACTGTGCAGTAAAGAGGCAGATGCTTGGTGCTCCTGATCGTGATGGACTGCATGTTGAAACTGTGGTGAGACATGTTAGGGGGAGAGTTGTTCAGGGACACGTGTCTGGCAACTTCCAAGAGCACATGTGAGACCCCTGAATCAGCAGCAAGTGGCAGCTGCGCAAAGAGCTTCTGCAGTCTCCCCAGTGAGGTCACTGGCATGGCCATTCCTTGAGCATGACACAAGGTCCTCAGCAGGACCCATTACAAAGATGATTTGTCCCTCATCCAGTCTCACAAGTCCCAGCCTTTGGCAAGTTCCTTTCATGACTGAAATTCACAGGAGGAGACTGAGCTTAATTGCCAGTTCCAGCACAGGTCTACTGGTTATTAATGTTGCTGGTGTTCTTTTAATCAAATATGAACTCAACCGTAGCTCCTAGCAGGCACCTCTTTCTGGAGCTCAGCGTGAGCAGTAGGGATGTAGGTGCCTAGAAAAGGGATGTGTGTGATTTTTTTGCCTAAAAGTGCACGTGGACAGGATGAGGTAATGCAACACAGTTCTGCTGCATAAGTTTACAAATGCATCATTAACTGTCTAAACTTGTAAGTATTGCTCCTTGGCACTGCTACACAGTAGTATACTACTCATGTGACAGAATGTACAAGAAGATAAAAATACCCTTTTTTAACTAGTTTTTACTTAGCATACTAGACCACAGTCATCAAAAAGCGAAGACTATGGGCTGAAGTAAGGAGCATTTCCTCTGCTCCGACTGTCACAAATGCTCTCTGAGGGGCTCCCTGCAGAGGAAGGGCACTGCCTGGGCATCAGGAGGAGAGAAAGGGAGGGAATGAGAGGAAGGGCCAGGAAGCCAGAAACAAATTTGTTTGCATTTTTTCTTTTCTCAGATTTGGGCGCACTTCTGTTGACTCATTACATTGCAAAATTGAAATAGTATAGCTGCAATGACTAGCAGAAACGTGGGCACCCCAACCATACCTCAATGTGGCTGGAACAAATTGAGCCTAGTGCACCACTTCACAGCCTTTGCATGCCAATGACCAAAATTCCTCCTGAAGGAAGAGTGGTCTGTTCAGGAGACTCTCCTGTATAGCAGCTGCACATCACTCCCTACATTAGTGTTTCCCCTAAGGAGCAGCCCCCCTGCGGTGGGAGAATAGGGGAGCATGGGCAGGAAGAGCACCAGCACAGTGCATTTTGCTACCCACCTAGGTGAGCATGTCTAGTTTGCTACCCAGTGTATGGTAGCTATGAAATCCCAGTAATTGCTATGGAATCAGGGAATCCATCTCCAGTCTCTTCTCCCCTGTCAAGTCTCTTTGAACTAGCTGAGGCCAAACCCATCAGCACCTGCCCCTCAAAGCCCCCAGCCCCTTCATGTGCCTGTGCCCTGCTGGGAGGACAAGGCAACCCCTGGATAGGCAGAGAAGTGAGACTGCAAAACGGCCGGTGCTGTCGGGAAGTCTGGAGGGCAGCAGCAGGACAGGCTACCTTCAGCTGGGCTGCTTGCCCCACCAGCAGTGGTCCTGTCCAGCCCCAAAATGTGGGGCCACCAGCTGTCAAGACAGGGAGGCTTTTACAGATGGTGAGCTCTTTTGGCAGGCCCAGGAGGTGACTTGCCAGCTGGAGCTGTCAGCAAGCGCCAGTTTGCTGCTTCAGGGGGACGTTTGGGTAATGCAGGAACTCCCATGTTGGAAACAGCATTAATAGCCCTGGCTCAGGCTTTGAGAAGGTCTGGGCCTCAGTTTTGACTTTTATTTTGTGTGAGGACCCCACTGCCAACTCCCACAAACGGGGAAAAAGCATTTCCAAGCCTGAACTCCCCAGCCCATCTGAGAAACCCCTTGGCACAGCCTTCCTAAGGCTCCTCTTTGTGCCTTGCTCAAGCACACCAGCCCTTCCACACATGCAGAAAGGGAAGCTCTGCCACTCTGCAGCTACTCAGGGCTCTGCACGCTGCATCGACATGGGCTCCAGGGAATGAAGCACAGACAAGGAATACCACTACCCGGGAGCTCAAAGGAAGGAGTTTTAAAGCCCTCTGTAATTTTTTTCAACAGACAATCTGTTTCTGCTCTTATTTTGTAACGTTTCCTGTGGAGTCCTCTCCCCTGTCCAATTTTCAGAGGGTATTTGGAAGCCTGTCGACTCCCGCACAGAAGGCAGGGAGCAGAGCCAGCGCGGTGTCACGGAGGGGTCACGGCTTCCCGGGCTTCCTGTTTATTTTGGGAAGGGGTCACCCGGCCAGCCGGCTGCTCTGCCCGCGCCCCGGGAAGCCCCCGGCCACCACATTCCTCCCTCCCTCGCCCGTGGCTGCAGACAATTGCTGACTGTGGCTTGCAATGCAGAGCACCAAGGCGGGGTGTAAATGGGATAACCCGACATGCCTATTTACCCAGCCCGGGGATAAGGGGCGGAAGCTTTTCCACATCAATTGCCCTTTCTTCTGGTATCTGGAAGTGTTTCTCTGAAGTTTTTCTTTCTCTTCGGAGGGTAGTAACCTCTAAATTTCTCAAGTATTTCCATGAGCTTTTCCTTGCTGCTTTTTTCTACTTCTACTTGAAAAGAGGGCATAAAGTCAACTGCTCAGTTAAAAACAGAATTTTTGTTTCCTTTTTTAAAGCAAGCATGCAATTTTTTGTTCCAAACTGCCTCGGGTACAGCCCACCAATGGAGCAGAAGCTGTAGCACCCAAGCTCTCGCTCACAGTGCAAGTCAGTGGTAACTAGCCCTGCCCAAACTGCCTAGAGCAAAACATTGTAGCAGAATAGCACCATACTCTCTATTTCGGGAGATAACTGTGAACTAATGGTACACCAGTGTCCGGCTGCTGCTTCTTCTTCTAGGCAGGCTCTGCTTAGGTGCCTCACAGCTCTTCAGAAGTTCACACCAAACAGCAGAGTTCAATGCAGCTGTCTCCAAAGAGTTAATAAAAGGCCCTATGTATGGCAAATGGCAGACACTGAGAGTGCTTGAGTCCCTCTCAAGTCCCTCTCAATCTTCTGGCATGTCCTGCCAGTGCAGTGACCTCCCTCCGGCCTCAGTGGAGTATTTTTGTGCCAGTGCCTCTGTCAGCTCCTGCCCTCAGCAGTCAGCTCCAGGCTGCAGGGCACCCGTCACCATGCTGCTGACGAGCAGCTCTCGGAGAAAGGTGCTCTCATCGTGTGAGCATGTAAGTGCACACAGCTTTACATTCATAGTGATGCTCCTGTGAATAAAGTTGTAAGTGGTCATAAACATCTGCAGCATTGGTGGCTTACCATGAGCCTGTCCAAAGCCTATTTATGTCAACAAAGCTGAGCCAGATGACACTCTGATTTGCATTTTTCCCCCATGGCACTAAATAAAATATTGTTGGCCCAGAATCACCCGCCTCTGACCAAATCCAAAATTTCAAGGACTATTCCCAGCCTCTCCTCTCTCAGTTCTGAGAAAGCAACCTCCACAATTCAAAACAGATCAACAAAGGAGAGGTAGTAGCACCCTCCAGAACAATTGCCCTTCCTATCTTAGCTCTGGCCGTTTTGATACCACCTCGCAGAACTTCTGCTGCAACAGAAGGATGCAAATGAGAGCCATGGAGGAAGAAATACATATATGTGGGAGAAGGATGTCAGACAGCCCTCTATGGGAAGTGAAAGAGGAATGCCAAAGGCACAGGGGAGCAAGTGAGGAGCACTGGTTTGGACACAGAAGGAAGGGCAGCCGCCTTGGAGGATGGGTATGTGGATGAAGTGTAGTCTGGGGCCAGAGTGCTGGCACAAAGGTCTGTGTGTGATCTCTGCTGCCAGTGAGGAGGACAGGTGGGAATGGAAATAGGACCCTGCAGGGAGGAAGAAAAACACAGCAACATCTCAGTGTGGCTCACTGAAAAAAAATCCAAAAGACACATGGTGAGAAGAGGCTTGACATGGAATTGATGTGGGGGTGGTGGACAGAGTTCAGCTCAAAGAGCTGCCCCACTCCAACCTCTTCTCTCCCTTCCTTCCTTCCTTCACCCATGACATTGGGCACACCAGGACAAGACAAAGGCCTCCCACACCGTGCTGGACCCCCATCCATGCCACTGTGGTGCTCCTCACCAGGCACTGCCCCAGGCCTGCACAGCCCTGCACCCTATCAGATATCCTCCAGCACTCACTGCTCCTATCTAAAGCCTTGGTGTGTCGTAACAAGGGGCGTTTCGCAGAGATCAGGCACAAAAGAACGGTTTCTGTTTCAAAAAAGAAAAAAAAAAGGAACAAGAAACAAACGCATTATTTGTTCAATTCCTGTGCAGTTACTGCTGTAACAGTCAGCAGCTTTGAGGTTGTTTTGGGGTTTTTTTTTTGTGATTTGATACAAAAACCACATTTCCTATGTAACACTGCCACTATTTTTTATCAGCTTTTTGACATTGAGCTCGGTAACATGGTTTTTTTATGTTTGGGGTTTTTTTCCTTTTCCACCAGAATGAATTCAAATGCAGCAAATGCGGCAAAAACCCCAGAATAATTCTCATCTCGATTTTTCCATGCATCTAGTTTTCATTATAAATAAAGGAAAATAAATACAGATCACATTTTCTGTCCTGCAGTTAAAAGCCTGCCGCAGCTGAAAGCTTTGCTTTTTTTCTTCCCCTGCAGCCTCGCTCAGCTAGCACTCCAGCTCTGCTCATGATCTGAAATGTGCAAACACACTGTTTCTTGGCTTTCCACCAGTATATATAAATATATGTAATTTTTTCCTTCGGAGAACCTGGAGGCTAAAGCAAGAGGGCAAAGGAGTACGTGACTAAAACATCCAAACTTCCTCTTTCATAAGCCATCACATGATGAAGTGCAATTACAATTCCTGCCTTGTCCCTGCCAATTGCAGGCGCATTGCCTCACCCGAGAAACCCGGCTTCTCCCCCCTCCCCTCCCCCCGTGAGTGTGTGAGTGTGTGTGGATGTGTGTGGAGGCAGCGATCGCTGCAGCCGGCTTGGCGAGGCTCCAGCTTCGGGCTGGAGAAAGAGGGCAGTGGGTGGAAGACGAAAACAAAGATCTGTTTACTTAGCATGCATGGATAAATCGTCTTTCCAGCCGGGGAGGGGAGGAGGGAAGAGAAACAGCTTTAAACGACTTTGATG
>NW_008658738.1:0-1191 GCF_000695815.1 Acanthisitta chloris
CGGGTGAAGAGGAGGAGCCGCAGGAGGAGAAGCTGAGGGCACTTGGCTTGTTCGGCCTGAAGGGGACTGGGGGGACACCTCAGGGGTCTCCAGCTTCCGCACGAGGGGCAGTGGTGGGGCAGCACTGATCTCTGCTCTGTGTGAGCAGTAACAGCACTCAGGGAACAGCTGGAGCCGCGTCACGGGACGGTTAGGTTGGATATTAGGCAAAGGTTCTTCCCCCAGAGGTGTTTGGGTTCTGTAACAGCTCCCCAGGGCAGTGGTCATGGCCCAAAGCCTGACAGAGCTCTGAGGGCGTTGGGCAGATGACCACACGGTGGGTTGTTGGGGTGTCCTGTGCAGGGCCAGGGGTTGGACTTGATGATCCTTGTGGGTTCCTTCCAGCTCAGGATATTCTGTGATTCTCTGAGGGTCACAGACTGACCCCAGCTAGGGAAGGGATCTCCTCTCTCCCTGTGGCTGCTCAGTTTACAGGTTGGTCTTTCATCCTTTGAGAAATGAGTGTTCTGTGTGCTTCCAGTGCAGCTAATCCTGCTGTAAATAAGCTGTAGTGAAAAGGTAACGTGAATTTATTGGGTTTTTCCTGTATCCATACATTCTGTCAGCTTTATTCTGGCTCATTTCCTCACAGCCACTTCTTACATTGTATTTGCTTATATTTACATGAAAATGTCACACAAATTGTTTAATCTGTGTTTCTTGATGCATTCCCTAGGTATTTCCATCTGGCCAAAATGGGTGAACCTCAGCAAGTGAGTGCCCTTCCTCCGCCTCCAATGCAGTATATAAAGGAATACACAGATGAAAATATTCGTAAGGGCCTGGCTCCAAAGCCACCTCCACCTGTGAAGGACAGCTACATGATGTTTGGCAACCAGTTTCAGTGTGATGATCTGATCATTCGACCCTTGGAGAGCCAAGGCATCGAGCGGCTGCATCCCATGCAGTTTGATCACAAGAAGGAGTTAAGGAAACTTAATATGTCCATCCTGGTCAACTTTTTGGACCTCTTGGATATCTTGATAAGGAGCCCAGGGAGTATAAAGCGAGAGGAGAAACTGGAAGACTTGAAACTGCTTTTTGTCCATGTGCATCACCTCATAAATGAGTATCGACCTCACCAGGCCAGGGAGACACTGAGGGTCATGATGGAGGTGCAGAAACGTCAGCGCCTGGAGACTGCAGAGCGGT
>NW_008658738.1:1205-33178 GCF_000695815.1 Acanthisitta chloris
GATGATTCAGAACTGCTTGGCTTCCCTGCCTGATGATCTGCCTCATTCTGAGGGGGGACTGAGAGTCAAAGTGGAGCCCATGGATACTGATGATGGAGGCAACTGTGTTGGGCAGGGGGAAAAGCAGAGAGAGCGTTCTGGGGGCAAGAGAGATCAGGTTTTGGACAAAGATGCAGCTATGTGCAGCATTATTGATGAAATGACATGAAGAAAACACCTTGTTTTGTTAATGCACCACAGGATGTGATCCTTGGATCTTATTTTGCTGTGGTGCAAGCAGCCAGAACATTTGTTGTACACGTGTTGGAGGTTGTGAGCAACTGGGCAGATGAAAATATTTGATGTTTTGTGAACTGTGTTTATTGGTAGAAACAAAAAAGTATGCTTTTTGGTAAATGTGATAGCCACAGATTAAAGTTGTCTTTTTCTGTTGTCCTTTAATTTGTCACTTTCTGCTGTTTTGGGTATGTGTGATTTTTGCGTATGCAGTTCTATGATTCTGTATGGTTTGAGTCAAGAGAAAACTCATATGGAAGTGGTGCTTGTTCCTTGCACGAACAAAACACAGGAGCTTGAAAGAAGGCATGGAGAAACTCAGATTGCATCCAGGTCTTATGGTCTGTGAGGTGAAATCTAAAGTAAGTGGGTTAATTGTTATCCTGTAGCTCTCACATTGTCTTACGGTGTCACCAGAAGGGCTTTCTTGGGATACAGACAGCACCCCAACAGCTGTAGACTAATGTGTGACTGAAACCGTCTGGGTGAAGTGAGTAGAACAGGCTGAGGCAGAGGAATGGGGTGAGTTTCCTTATTTTTCTCATCCTGTTTATTATTTCAGAGCTCAGACATGCTCCATGCAAAGGAGGGATCCCTGTTGACCCATGCACACTGCATGCTCACTGCAGGTGAGTGGCAGAAGGGACATGTCCTGGTCTGTGGGTGGATGTTTGGCACACTCTGAACCACCCAGAGCAGTTCCCCAGCCTGTGCCAGGCACTGCCATGGCTCTGCTGTGGTGAATGGTCGCCCACCTTCTGCCAGAGCCAGCTTGCCCTGCCTTTCCCATTCCTGCACAGCAGTTTCAGGATCCTGCTGGTAATGAGCAGAATTGTTCCTCCAGTAGTTGTCTGTAGTTTCCTGTTTTCCCAGTAGCAGGAGTGAAGAAGAAGCATTTTCTTAAAGAGTCCTCCTTCCAGTCACTGCATGCAAAAATCCCCGTTCATTCCTCTTGCTCTCACTTCTCTCCTACAAATATGTTGCTAATCTGTCTCTTGGCTGCACTAATCCCTTGGTTTTCCTATTTTCACTTAAAGCAGCTGTCACTTAGGTGCCTCTGCTGCCCTGTAAGGTGGACAGTGCAAGGCAGCTCCGGTTCCAGTTTTAACCTCTTCCATTTACTGATTAATAACTCCTGAGTATTTCATTTCATCTGTATAAAACAATGTGAGGTAGATTAGTTGCTTCAGCAAATAATATTTCTTGACCCTAGGTCAAATACCCTATCCCAGCTGCAGTTCTAGCCCAACCAATATAAAAAGACAAGATATCCTCAAGAAGAGTTGGGTGATCCAGACACAGGGAGAGTGGCCAGGGAGCACCATTTCTCTAAAGCTGTATTTCAACCAGATTTTGTCAGAGTGAGCCTTGAGCCTGACACAATAGTTTCCACACTGCTTTTCAAAGTCACCTCTATATTCCAGATGTTTTACTTTATATTGCAAAATTTTTAATGGATGAAAAACCTCTGCAAGTCTATTAAGCTCAACTGTGTAACAGTAGGACAGTTTTCCAATACTACCAAATTGTTGCTACAAAAGAAAATTTGCCTAAAGATGCTCTGAGATGCTTCTAAGTATTAGAACCAGAAATTTAGATTTAAATGCTTGAGTAGTTCTTCCTAAGAATCTTATTTTGCCAAAGCTTTTCCGCTTGCCACAGACTGCTATGTATCCTGTGTAATCTACCCAAATTCTGTCTACTCTGGCAAAAGCAGGTGTGGGAAGCAGTGGATTACTGATGGTTGTGTTAGCTTAGAGGTGCTGACAAGCTTCATTTGCTGTAGTCAAGCAGATTTGAAAGAAAAACAAGAAGTAGATTTCTGTGGTACCGCAGAGTGTTGTCGCCTTGTAGTCAAACCCCTGTCAGCAGGAGCTCAGCCGTGCCCCGTCGGCAGCAGCACTGGGCTGTGCAGCAGACACCAACAGCTAACCACGGGCAAAACAGGCAGATTGGACTGAAGGGCACTCTCAGCTGTGTCTGAAGATGGCGTGCTAAGAGCTGAACCCTGAGGTTTACAGAGAGGAGAAGTTTTCTTGTATGAGAAAGGTGAACACGAGTGTTCCTCGTCTTCAGCCACAATGTTGTCTTACGTCTGTGTGAACTGGATTCTTCTGCTCCTGTTTGCAGGTAACTGAGTGGGCCTAAACAACTAGATGGAGGTGGATGGAGGTAACATGCATCAGTGATTTTGAGGGTTGCAAAGAGAGAAGTTTTATCTTGCAGCAGAAAGGGTGGCCTCAAGTCACAGGAACTGCAGCTTTGTGTTAGAACAGAACTTTATCACAGTGGCTCAATAGTGTTCTTAAGGCCTTATTGCCTCTTTAAAACACAATCATGTTGAGGGTATGATGGTATTAAAGATGTTCCTTCTTTGGCTGCCTGCTACTCTTATTAATTACTTCTTTTAGATAATGATCTGAGATGAGCAGAGAACTCAAAATCGTTTTAGAGGAGTTGTAAAACAAGGACATTTCACTTTGACAGGCTTTATGAAGAGGAATGCTTAGGAAGACAGGGAAAAGGTCAACTGTAGCTTCTGGTGGTTTTTAGCCAATATGAAATTTTATGGGGCCAAATTGATAATTTCTCCTTTTTTGTGTTCTGGGAAAGTTGTTCTCTCAGACTGTTGCAAGCAATAGCACTGAAAACAACAGGTTGCAAAGCAGTACTAATAAAGGCAGATTAAAAATGTGGTGGTAAGATAAGTTCAGTAGAAAGAAAAGGGACATTCCATCTATTATTTCCTGTAGTTCTTTATAAAGCCTTTTATGGCAAGTTTAATTTTGAACTTCCTTTTGTATTAAATAAATGACATTAGTTTCAGGGATTAGTTTCTAGTATGTTATTGTGGCAAAGTCTCTGCATGCAGACTAATTTTTAGCTATAATAACTTAGGTCAGGAAAATGAGCTGAATGTGGCAGAAGAGCTTTTTCACAAAGGACAGTTGCAATTGAGCCATTCAGTGCCCTGGGAAGGTCCCTGCTGAATTATAAACCAGGTTGGACTTTTAATAGAGATCATTTGTGGCCTGTCCTTGCTGCACAGAATTCCATCCCTGAAATGTTAATATGGAGAGATGACAATATTTACACATTACTGAATTTGATAAGGAATGTGTGGCAGTCAGCACATGGCAAATGGTTTTCTTCGAAGTACAGACTGTGCACTCCAAGACCCTCATTGTGTAACCTGCTAGAAGAAGGTGGTTACAGGATGGATGTGACTAGATAGATCCCCAGGACACAAATTATTATGGCTGGTACTTAACACAGCTTTTAATAAAACCTTCCTAGAGGAAATATTGACTGGAGTGGTCTAAATACAGCAAAACACCCTCATCTCACTGTGATGAATGGGCTATTGGGTGTTAGGGCTCACTGTTTTGATTTGAGCCTTCTGGAAACGTGAAAAATTACCTTTAAGGGGAATCACACAAGTTAGAAACTGCATAAGAATGAGAGGAGAAAATTAGGTAGTGGAAAAAAGAGAGTATAAGGTTTCTCAGAAAAGCTCTGAAAAATCTGTCCTGATTGGAATGGGCAAACCCTGACACTAGGCAAGAGAAAAGGAAATTCATTCAGCAGTGATCATTTTGATGAAACCTGCCATTTAGTGGCTTTGCATTGAAGGGGAGGAAGAGTTTCCCACAGTGGTTAATATCTAAAGTTAATATCTTGCTGTTCCCCCCTGCGTGGCTTGGATTAAATCTAAACAAAGGGAAAAAACGAAGAGGTAACAGACTGGACATGGCTCAAGAGAAGCCACAGGGTCAAGCAGATCCAAACACTGTTCTCTCTTTGCTTCTGCTTGCCTGCAGAGGCTGCAGAAAGTGCATTTCTTCTTTCTCTAATGAGACACGTTCTGAAACTGTAATTGGACAATCATTATCCCTTACTGCACCAGTCCTGCCAGGACACATCTGTGTGTGGAAAATCTGATCCATCAATGCCTGGTGGTGTTTGAGAAATGGGAGACATCAGGACATGCAAGATGCACAAGAAGCTTCCACTTGTATGCTCTGTGCTCAACAGTTGTTTGTCTAAACAAGAAGCTTCCACTTGCATGCTCTGTGCTCAACAGTTGTTTGTCTTTTTGTCCACAGGCACCACAGTGTCAGACTCAGTTGTGACAGGAGAGGTTGGTCAGAATGTCACTGTGCCCTGCTACTACAAGGTCCAGGCGGAACACGACATCACATCCATGTGCTGGGGGCAGGAAAAGTGCCCTCCTTCAAAATGTAAGCGACCCATTATCTGGACAGATGGACATAAAGTGACAGACCAGTATGGCAGCAGGTACATGTTGAAGGGGAACCTGCAAAGGGGCGACGTGTCCCTGACGATTGTGAATGCTCAGATAGCAGACAGTGGCACCTACTGCTGCCGTGTGGAGTTGCCTGGGCTGTTCAACGATCAAAGAACCAATCACAGGGTTGTGATAAAGAAAGGTGAGTGCAGAGTCATGCTTCTGTGTGGGCACCATCATGGTAAATCTGCTCTTGGGTCTGGATTTCAAAGCTTGTAGAAATGATTCCTACAACCATCCCTAAGCCTGCTCTTTAGGACCTTGCAGATCTGCTGTTAGTGCTGTCTAAATTAAGGTGGTGTTGATAATGTTATCCCGGTGCAGTCACTGCCATTAAAAAAGTACATTGTGCTTTGTTTTGTGGTGCACAGCACTGATGAGCTTTCTTAGAAACACTGGAGAATTAAGAGAAAGGACAGCATAGAGTACTTAATTCATCCAAAGCATTATTGCTGTTCCCTTTTCATAGAAAGCTGTGATTCTAGGGTAAAGCCCAAGGACACAAAATTAGTATAGAGAATTTATTTAATCAACTATTCCTTTGAATTTCAGTTTTTTTCTTGTTGGTTCAAAACAGGATAATACATGGAACAAGTGCCTGACAGATGTACCTGGGTAGATGCTGCTAACATGTCTCCATTTCACTACATAAATGCACACTGAAGTTAATTATAACATTGTAATGTTGATTTTTGTTTTATCTTTTAATATCAGCTAGGATCACTACTGCAAGTCCTCACACTTACACCACTGAACAGACCCCAGGTAACTTTTATCCAAGTATTAATCTCAATAGCACATATAAGTCATACAGGAAATGGGAATCTTAGGAAGGCAACAAAATGATGATAGAAATGTCTTGGCTAAAATTTACTAAACCTTAAGATAGAACCAGAGATTAGAACTTGGATTTAAATTCTGCCTGATCTTTGATATAGAGTCCAAATGAACATGTATACGTGGGAGAAATCTTACTCCAGGTGTGATGCTTAAGTAGATGTTTCAGTGGTACTGCAAAGCTTTGCTTTTATTGTGGCTCTTGGTTTGGTTTGTTGGTTTTGCTATGGTCTAAAATTTCACTTAATCTTCTAGGTATGCATCCCATGAACAGTAAACCACAACTTTTTAGGAATTGGACATACCCACTATTTAGTCAGTTTATTTGTTGCTCTGTAATATAGAACTGTTTTATTGGACTATCTCAAAAGAGCATCTCATTCAAGATCCTGCCTCCAGCAGCAGTCAACAGCAGATGATTAAGGAGGATTGTAGAAACAGGGCAGTAATTTTTTGATATAGTCACAAAGTTCACAAGAAGAAGCTCATGGTGTAACATTGGCTGGATTCTGGAAGAAAAATCAGGGATGCCAATTGTATTTCTCCCTCCATCTCGGATGTTTCCAGCTAAGCAACTCTAAACTAGTATTACAACAGTTGCATTTCCTTTTTGGAAGAAGAAGTGAAAACTTTCTCAGTCTGTTTCTATTCCACCTTCAAATAACATGGCTTCCAATCTTAGAACTCACGGGTTGTCTTAACCCTGTGACATCTTCCTTAGCTGCTGGTGGAACAAGGTTTTAAGGTTTCAGAATACAAGTTAGTATGTGCATATTCTTACAGAGGGAGACTGGAAAAGGCAGGTGGCCATGTCCCTCTGATGTAGAAATACCCCAGAATCTCCTGTGGAAGAGAACAGTGATCCTGTCCTCTTCAAAATAAACCTTCTGGGATAAGGATAACAATTTAAAGCATCAAAGCAACCACCTGGGGTTGTCATAGAGTGAACAGGAGATTTTGTTTTCAGGAGGTTTTTATATCATCTGACAACACGTGGAGAAACTGAGACTGATGATAGAGAAGGCAGAAGTTTGTAGCTTTTAATTTTAAATATTGCAAACCCTTTGCTCTGGGAAATTACCTCAAAAACATGCTGCAGGTCCTTATGCAAATATACTACACTTTGACCAGTCTGTTTACTGTAGAGCTGCCTGGGACTGTGAAATGTCACTTGCTTTCTCTGACTTCATCACTTGCTGTTTCAAGTCCCTGAGCTAATCTTTATTAGTTTTCACCAGATAACCTAAGTTTGCTTTAGGCATCATTTTTTGCCTTAAAGTCAGGTTGGATGGGGCACTGAGCAACCTGGTCTAGTGGAAGGTGTTCCTGCCATGGCAGGGGGTTGGAAGTAGCTGAGCTTTTAAGCCTTTCAACCCAAACCATTTTATGACTCTATCATCTACTGCCTCTTGGCTCCAAAACCAAATGTCTCCCTTGGTAGCTCCTTCCCTGTCCTGAGATAACAGCAAGAGCTGTTTCCTGGAAGGAATTCAAAGCTCTGAAAGGGGCAGCAGAAACTTCAACATTCAGAGTTTTGTACTGCCCTCTGAAGGCACCAACCTCTTTATGATACGTAGAGCTGAGACCACTGAGAGACACTTAAGTTCAGTGGTCCCAAGTCAGCAGTACAAATTCCTCTCTGACAAGGCAGAAAACCTCTGTACTAGTGATGTGTTTGTCTTGCCTTTGCTCAGCTCCTGGGAGCACCAGTGAATCCTCCTTTACTGTCCCAGGAACGTGGCCATCGGTTTCTCCTTCAGAAGCTCCTCAGACTGTAAGCATCTCCTTGGGGCTAGAGCATATGTTGACAAAGTGGATAGACATGAGAGGTTATTGGGTCATCCCTACAGAGCACTTGCACTGCTTTTGTTTGATTGCAACAGAGTATGGGTTTGTAGTCTGCATGTTTAGTGCTTATGAAAGAATGCTTATGTGCTCATTATTACAGAGAGGGGGGGAAAAACCCCTGCTTATCATGCATAAAGTACTTCCTATTAATGCAGGAAGAGATTTAGCAACATCTGTATTGCCTTTCAGGCTTCTGGTCCCTGCCCAGACTCCCCAGACTGCTTGGATGTGACTGCAAACCTGCAGGTATGGCAGGACATGGAGAGCAGTGGAAACTGGAGCACCTGAGAGCACAGGGATGCCCTGCACTCCTCTTGCACTGGGCTTCAAACAGGCAGCTCTGTATTTGTCCTCCTGGGTCTTCCAGCACATGTTACAGGCAGTGACAGCACCCAGATTTTATCAGGAAGACAAGACTGTCAAGCAAACATTTAGGAAGACCTGCTGTGATATACTGCCAGAGAGTCTGTGCTGTGGAAGTTCATACTGCTGCACATGCAGGATGCAAGTCAGAGACCATCCTGTGCTTCAGTGCCTTTCCAGGCCTGAGATGCCAATGACAAGTTAGATACTAACAGCTGGCTTCAGGAAGAAGTTTAGCCTAAATAAAACAGTGCAAGGAGAGGATGCATTTACTTACTGGTATAAAGCCTTGAGTAATTGCTGAATAAGCTGACAAAAAGGTGGGAAAAAAATCACCAAATTATATTAAACCTGAACAAATGAGATTTGTCATAACTTCAGGTGCTTTAACAGTCTCAAAAAAACATGTCTAAGGGCATGGTTGCCCCAACGGTTGCAGTGATTCTGCTTGAAACTAGTCCTGTATCTCAGATTAGGATTTTGCTCTCAAGTGTACTTTTCCTGCAGAGTTGCAAAACACATAAATGGCCTTTGAGTGCTGCATGGACTCCTTGCTGTCAGTTCCAGTAAAGCTCATCTGTCTTGTGTTTGACAGAACACGTCTGTATTGCTTCCCAGTCAGCAGTATTCAGAAAATGGACTGTACATTGGGATTGGGTCATGTGCAGTACTTCTAGTCATCCTGATCTTGGCTCTGTACCTCACTAAACGTAAGTAATTTTCATAGGTAGTTATTCAAGCATTGCCACATTTGTTAAATCACAGCTGTGACAGATGCCACATGTTCCACTTCGGGGCAGTGAGCTGAGACCTCTGGATGCCTCACTCAGTGCCCTGTGCTGTGGCTGCTTGCTCAGCTCTCCCCCTTAGCCTCTGGGGCCCAGAACAGCAAGATGTGAATGTGGTCTCCTCATTTTGTGTCTTGGACTCTTTAGCAGGCATCATCCCAGGGTCGGGTGAGGAGAGGCATGACACAAGTTCACCTCTCCTGCCCTGCTCATTCCCTCAGTTCCCTGCTGTCCCAGTTCCTTCCCAATGCTAATGGGAGGGACACTGGTTTCAGATAACTATATCCAATATTTTCCTGTGCATCAGCCTTCCTACTTAGAGGCTTTTGGTCAAACCAAGCTATGTGAATTATAGCCCACAGAAATAATGGGGTTTTCCTATATTGAAAACATCTGCTTAAAGTTCCCTTAATTACTTTCTTACACTTGGCTTTATTTTTCAACCCACTATTTGCTTCTAATGCTTTAATGAAAATAATTTTTTTTCTTTCTTTTCATTCTGGATGGTCCTTAGAATATTTTTACAACACAAAGAAGATGGGTGACTTTGCCAAGTAAGTATTCTGGTCCTGCTTTTGCTAATAGGACAAATGAGGTTGCAGAAAGAACATATCAGTATGCTGACCATTCCACCACATACTTTGTCTTTATTTGTTTAATCTCCACTTAATAGAAAACATTACAAAGGGAAATTAATAAATCCTGCTGCTTTTCATTACTTAGCCAGCAAAAATGAGCCTAACTGTCAGTTTATTGCATTAGGGAGCTTGCAAACCTCAAGTGTGAGTTGTCTCATAAGTGGAAAGATGATTCATTATCTGTCATGATTAAATAAGTGTTTATGCCTATTTTACATTTTCCAGTGAAGCTGGTTGATCTGCTCTTCTGTGGTTTTATTGTCTGTTGTCTGTTTGACACCATGGTTTTTACTCTTTTGTGCAGCTTCGTTGTCTTTCGGAGGCCACAAGGTGTGGGGAACCATAGTGCCCTGGAAGATGAGATCCATGCAGAGGAGAATGTTTATATTATACACTAAGGACTGTGTCCATGCTTGCCTTTGCCACTGCTGGGACATTAAAGAGTTGGCAAAGCATTAGCTGCTCCCTCTGCTCAGCAGCTGAACGTGACTGCACTACCAAAGTATTATTCACTTCATTCTAATAAAACAAATAAAAGCTACACTTGTAATTAAAATCTTTATCATCCTGTTCCAGAAACAGAAACCAAACCCCTACTGGCTTGAATGGAAATTTCCATTTCCTAAAGAAAGTTACAATTATATTTATAATCTGCTTCAACTTCTCACTTCCTTTTTGGAAAAAAAGAGGAAGTGCCACAAGGGCACAATTGTCTTTGCTCTGGATTCTGTGTGCCACCTACCTCAGAGTCTGTGCCATCAGAGGGCTGAAGCAATCTCATAGCTGCTGTGACAAAGATGGGAAAACTTGGTAGATTTAGTAATTTGATACACACTCAGTTTAATTCTCATTGAAGGCAGGTACATCCAGTCCTGGTAACAGCTCAGTAATGCAATATACTAATTCCTGTCCACCTGCAGTGAAATCTGGAGGAGCTATGGATGCTCAGCCCCTTGTGGGATGTCCTTAGAGCCTACAGCATCACTGCTTCAAAGTACAGGATATTCACAACTTGTGAACTATGGCTAAGTGTGTTTTCCTCTGCCAAAGACATCACTCTTTTTTTTTTTTTTCTGTGGCTTTCTCCTTGGGACCACCTATACCCTGAGAAGCCCTTGGGGTGGAAAGTCTCACTTCCAGACCTCTAAAACAGCTTAACTAAAACATACACACTTTGTAAAGTTCATTAAATTATCTTCCTAGATTATGGAGAAGTCCTGGACGTTGCACAAGTTGGCCCTGCCTTCACACCCTTCTAGATGCCAAACAACTCTAGTTCCTAAGAATGCTGAATGTGTCTGATGGATTTCAGGTCATAAATGGGGAGTATCTGTGGCCTAGTGCCTTTCCTCCATTGCTCATCAGTTAGTCATGTCTCTTGGGTTTTATTCTCTGCAGAGTGAAACTTTGATTTACTTTAAATAAATACATGGAGGGAACCCTATGAGTCAACCCTTGATGCATTGTTGGGCAGCAGACACAACACACCCACGTCACCTTTAAGAGGAAGAATAATTTTGCCCAACTGTTTTTAAGCATACATTTTAAACAGGCTGAGAAGTTCCTAAAGGACAGAAAAGTAGCACAGGCAGGAGAAAAACCAAATATTGTTCAGTACATTTTGCCCTGAAGCAGCACATTGCTACCACGGGCAAGATTCACAGATGTACCACAAACTTTCTACCACTTGCCCATAAAGATCTCATTAATATGAATATTACAGACTAATTCTTATATCAACAAGTTTTCCATGTAAAATAAAGTTCTAGAATAGCTCATAACCAAAATCTTGAGTAAAGTCTCCTATCTGCTGTGCAGTTACTTGGCAAACAGACTTTGCCAAGGTTGTGCAGAGCAAGAACTTTGCCTAGGACACGTAGTATAATACACACAAATCCATGCAGGCAGAAGCTTCCTGTGCTTTTTAATTACTTCCACTTGTGTCAGTGGATCTTGGAACAGCCATTTCAAAATGAGCCCCAGAGATGAGCAGGTGGCACTTGGATCCTGTTCACCCATTAGGAGATTGTCCAGCTGCACAAACTGGCAGCACAGGGAGCTGATGAGCTGCAAACTGATTTTTTTGAGACAACCCTCTGCCTTTCCTTTTCTGCCTGTGAAGAGCCACTAGATAGCAGTACAGAATCAGAAAGCAAGTTATGTTTTTCTGGTTCTTCCCTGCACACTTGGATTTTGGGTGGCCTTTTTCACTGCACTCTCCTGCTTTTAGCCCAGTCTTGCTATAGAAACAAAGCTGATATGATGCTGAGTTCATGCTATTCCTTCCCTAGTTGCCTGCAACATACTCTCCAGTTCTGTTTGGACAAGCTTCATGGAAATTTGTAGCTGAATAAAGACCCCAATTTGTGCCTTAGGTGGGATTCAGCTGCTGTCTGCACTGACATCAGTTGGGCATCAGCTCACAGCCATTGCTTGGTGCTGAGTAATGGGAGAAACAAGGATCATTGCAGGAAAAATGTCTCCAGGATATTGGATGCATCAGGTTTCATCAGTTCTGTTCACAGAACAGCTGGGCCTGTGTGTATGTGATGTTGTGTGAACTGTACCTATTAGAATGTAAGAAATTAGATATTTTGCTGATTGCCTTAACTACTAAAATTTTATTTGCTTTTTTTTCAATGCTACCAAGCAGAGGGGGGACATTTTCATGGGCTTGCCTAGTCATGATAAGCCCAAAATCTCATTACTGAAGGTGTAATGCCTGGTTTAAAGTCCATCATTTTCTCATTTGAACTGGGAATTGTGCTCCCGTTTGCACTGTGCTACATTTATTTGCACAGAATTTTGTCTATCTGCAATTCTTCATTCCTGACCGTAAACCCCTGAATTCCTTTTGCTTTATTACTGAGATTTTTCAGAGAAGAACTTCCAGAGAACTTATTTATCAATTGGTCTGAAAGTTATAAAAGAGTCAGAAAGACTAAAAAGTATTTCCTGAAAATGATATTGCAGATCTTTGGGTAGGATGTGGTTTTTGGCAAGAAAACATTTATGAGACTTCCTCCAAGGTTGTCTTTCCAAATAGGAAATATGAAGCTGGGGAAAGAGAGGGGTCTTCAAGCAGGAGGCAGAACCTGGAGAAATGAGGGATTAAGCAAATGCAGGTGAAGACAAAGTCAGAGGCAGAGACTATGCCACATGTTTAGGAGCATAAAAGCACAGAGCATGTTCTTGCTACTCAGCACCATGGAACAGTAATGGGCCTTAAGAGTTCCATGGGAAGGCAAAACAAATAGAATATTGAAATTTCTGGTGGTAGGACCATACTGAGTACCTTGGAAGAGGAAAGGAGAATAGGATATCCCTTTCCCAGTGTTTGACCACTCTCTGGCTAAAGAAATGCTTCCCAATGTCCAGTCTAAACCTCTCCTAGGGAGCTTGGGATCATTCCCACGTGTCTTGTCACTGGATCTAGGCAGAAGAGATCACCACTTCCCCTCCATATCCCCTCCTCAGGAAGCTGCAGAGCTGTGAGGTTGCTCCTCAGCCTCCCTTTCTCCAAACTGGCAAATCCAGAGTGCTGAGCCTCTCCTCACAGGACGTGCTTCCAGCCCTGGCACCTGCTCCATTGGCTTCCTCTGGGTGCATCCAGGTACCTGAATGTCCTTCCTAATTTGTGGGGCCCAGAACTGCACACAGTGCTCAAACTGAGACTGCACCAATGCTGAATACAGCAGGATCTCCTCTTTGGACCAGTTCCTATCCGGAAGCGTAGGAAAGAAGCACTTGCATTATGTAAAAGCTGGAAATGGAGAAATGAGACTTCAGTGGGACTCACTCAGCATCTCTGGAAAGGATAAGATCTAGTTTTCTCTTCTTTCAGTTGCTGCTCTGGAGTCTCAGTCGCCTAAAATGTCCCATTTTGTGCTGTTTCACTGGATTTTGATGCAGATCTTTATAGGTGAGTCTTCACCTGCTTTTTATGTGCTTGCTCAGAAAGCAAAATTTTGTAATATGAAAACCAGCAACACTTGTTTTGTGAAAACAAAACGGTGAGAAAGGTAAGAATTGTATACAGCTCTTCAAAAGTTTTCGTAATTTACTGAGTTAGTACTGATTGAGGTTTTCTTCTCCTTTCACTTTTTTTAAAATGTATGCAGTTTCCTCTGTGCATAGGCTTGGTTAGTTCCCTTGTTCTCCCAAATCATCTGGTTTCTTTACTACTGCTAAATGTTTACTGCTGCCTTTGCTTCTTCATCTGTCTCCCAATGATGCTACAGTGCTGACACAGCCCAAGCCAGGGAATTGAATTATTGGCAGAAGAATGAATGAATGTACATGATACAGAAAGGATTTTCTGAATCTCCAAGACCTTTCTACTGTTATGAACTGAGTATGGGAAAGTACAGCTGGAGAGTCCACGCATTTTACTCCCAAGTGTTCAGTTCACCCATCTAAAATTGGAATCCTAAAAGAGATAGAAATACAAGAAGAGTAACTTGGGAGACTGGGTCTGGCAAGCAGGGCTGGTATCAGCTACGTTTCTACATATGTGTTTCGGCATCAGCAATGCAGTCTCTAAATTGCCCCAGGGGGCTCAGGAATGTGGGTTCACCCACTTCCAAAGGGGCATGAGCTCCTAATGGGTGTTGTGCTCTTGTTATCATTTAGGTCTATCAGGAAATTCTGTCTCAGGTGACAAAGTATTCATTGTCTAACCTCTGCCAGGATGAAATATTACGTATAACATCTACAGCAAATCTGATGTTCTTAAATTAATCTGAAAAGCAGTGGAAAAGTTTGGTCAGCACCAGGATATACTGAGGGGCTAGAGGTGATCCATGCTCCTGTGATCTGCTGCACAAATGGAGCTTCACTAGCACTTTGCTTTAGGCCAGGGTATTCCATAACATTTTCTGTCAGAAGAAACAGGGAGGGCTCTTCTCTTGCTGTATCTTCAGCCTTAAAATAACTTGGAGTTACTTCCTCCATTTGGTCTCACTTTTAGAAGCTTTCTCATATGCAGAGCTCCTGAAGGAGGAGAATGGCTTTTTGTTACCTCCTCTTTAACTCGACTCAGTGTTGAGAATGGGTTGTCTTGAAAATCCAGAAAACCAGCAGAGTGGCCAGTGAAATGCTTCTTTTCTGTTTGTCACTCATATCCTCTGCAATTTCAACCAACAGAAAGAGGATTGATAGGGCAAAGATGCCAAATACCTTCTGCAAAGTAGGAAAATTATTCCAGAAATAGATCAAAGGGGAAAAAAATCTTTTTCAACCAGCTGTCTTGGCTGGAGGATGTAAGTTTTTGTCCATGCAATGCCCAGTCTGTGGGAGAGAAGACCACTACAACAACAGCAATTGGAGTTACTGCTCAATGCCAGCTGGAAGTGAGGGTGGGTTCAAGAGAGTCTATATATGTACCTGTATGATCTGAACAATAATGAATAGCCTTTTTTATTTTGGATAGTATATTAAACATCTGGAACCCATTTCTCTCTCACTGATGAAGGACCTAGGGTGGCAAACCTCACTGACTTTAGTGGCACTACCCAGGCAGAGCTGGTGCTCAGAGTGCCTTGGCTGCTGCAGTATTGAAGCTTTCTATACCAACCTGCAGTGCAGGCAGATGTCAGCAACATTAGCTTCACAGAAATTAAAAGAGGATTTGAAACTGCAAAACCTCTAACTTTCTAGAATGGATACTAGTGGGAAAGGGCACTGGAAACACTCTGGTGCCTTGTGTCTTCCCTCTTCTGATTTTGATTTATTTGCTTGTTTATTTACTTAATAATTTCAGTGCTCTGCTTCTTTCAAAGACATGAGCAGGCAAATTTTCACTTGTTGAAGGGTTGCTTAATGAAGCTGCTTGTGTGCTGTGCAGAACTGGCTTGAACTAAGGGCAGAAGATCAGCCCAGTTCTCCTCAAGAAGCAGCGACCTTAATTCTAACGACAGTTTTAGCTGATTTTGCACACATCTTTGTTGGGGTGACTTGGAACTATGTCTTAACTTGCTCAGTGACTAAACTCTTGCTCCCACAGAAATACTTTCAAGGTCAACTGGATGTTTTCTTCTGTCATCCCAGAAAGAGGCTGTTTTCTCTGTTTTGGTGTAACAAGGCAAATGAACCTACCCTTTCCAAGGACTAAAACATACCACCATCTTGCAAAGCCTTATCCTGTATTCAGGAATTTGGTTTTTGGCATATCCTACCTTCATTTCACTGCAAAAGCTCCTGCCCTTCACACCATATTGCATATTGTTTTGTCTGCCTCTGTTCTTTTAGCATTTGGAGCTGTGGAAACCTGAACAAGTTGGCTTATCTTGCCAATGGGATAAGCAATAACGAATCTGAAATGTCATCCCAATAACAAGTCGTGAGGCAGCCTGCCACAGGCTAAAACCTCACCTAGGGAATAGTCCATTAAAGACAAAACAAAAGAGACATGGACACAGTTGGAAGCATCTGTTTGCTATCTGGGAGTCATGCCAAAAAAGCAAAGGCATTCAAACAGCTGGCAAAATGGAATGGTTTGGAAAACCAGGGCCAAAGATGGTGATAATAGCAGTGACAGCGACTGTAAGTCCTCTCTGGAGTAAGCAAGCTGGCCATGAAACATCAGATCTGTGGGATGATCCTCTTGCTGCAGCAGAGGACAGGTCTGGTTGCTCCCCAGGTCCCTCAGTCCTTGCTCCACCATATTTAAATGATAACATGGGGACAAAAGACAGCGAGGTAGGAGGACTGATGGAGGATAGATGAATGTAAACCAGAAAACATTTGTTCCTGTCTGGGAACCTTTTTTGTGTAGTGTCTTTTGTGAGAAGAAATCTCTTTTAGGACAACTGGGAACTGCATAGACAGTTGAGAGGGAACAGTATGTAGCAAAGATTCTAACCAGATGCCAAGGTGGGTATTGCCTGTAAACATCAACTAAAGCTGGTCATTAAGAGGGCAAGGAAAGCATGCATAGGCTCTTTTTAACATCAGTATAACTCTAGAAGCTAAAGCTTCTCTGTACACAAGTCTGCAAGGTAAGTGGGATAGTTGGCAGGGCTTGCTCATTGCACTTTCTGAGAACAGGTTCCCATAGACAGATCCCACTGCTTTGCCAGCTTAATTAGGCCCTAATTTCACACATGAATAGGTACTTTGGACCCTGCTTTTGAGACTGTCAGTGAAAGGCAACTGTGACAGCATTTCCTTTTTGAAGGAGATGATGGTGAACTGAGGAAAACCAGATGTCTTTCACAACATGTTTCTGAACAACTTTCAAACAGCCTCATAGGAGAGGAGATGGGATGGGAGCAGAGTTCTCAAATTCCATTTGTGCTCAGGCTGCCAGCGACAGATCCCAGCTTCACTCAGCACACGTCTGATGTGAGTGATGTATTTCCTGAGCCTCCCTCCAGCAGCTGGCTGGGGCCAGCAAGCAATGCCTGTGAGCTCCTGGCTCTTGTCTGTAGTGCCCCAGGCTATGAGCTGCCACAGGCTCAGGAAAAGTCTTGGGGGATCAGTATCTGTGGCCTGCCTGCAGGCAGGAGTGTTTCTTCACCTGCCTCATTGTGTTGTGCAGGTAGAGTCATGGATTGGAGGCTGCCAACACTCATAGAATCTTTTCTTGTTCTCCCTTGACAGCCCACGCCGCATCCCAAACTGTTGTTACAGGAGTCACAGGGCGATCTGTGACTTTGCCTTGCCACTACAAAGTGACACAGGCTAAGGACATCTCCGATATGTGCTGGGGCAGAGGTCCCTGCCCGAATTCAAAGTGCGATAAAAAAATTTTGCACACCAGTGGAAGGAGAGTGGCATTCCGAACATCTGGGAGATACAACCTCCAGGGCTACATTTCCCATGGAGATGTGTCTCTCACAATTCGGGCAGTGGATGAGAAAGATGCAGGTGTATATTGCTGCCGTGTGGAGATCCCAGGTTGGTTCAACGACATCAAACGGAACATACGACTGGAGGTGACCAGAGGTGAGTCTGGGGACCTTGGTGACACAGCCAGCAGGGAGAAACCACTCCCTGGACAGCAAAAATTGCAGTTTTATGTGCTTTGTTTATTTTGGCTAGAAGTGTTTTTCTTAAATTACATAATTTCCAAGGGAGTTCTGCAACCAGTTGGAATCACATTCAATGTGCGTTTTTGATGAAAAATAATAACTTTTACCCTTTTTTTTTTGCCTTTCAAATGAAATATTTCTTTTGTCATTGTGTAGTTATATTTGACTTTTTAAAAGATGATGGAATTAAAAAGGGATTTAGAATTTGAAGAGACCTTGGAATGAAATTCAGTTTTTAATTTGGGGTTCACTCCAACACTGAAAAGGCTTTTGTTTCATTCGTGTCATAAGGAGACCCACATGTTTGGAAATTTTGTGTCAGAGTTTTTAAGGACTTCTTCCCCTTCCTATTATTTTGCTGAGCTGCAGGATAGAGCAAGGTCTTACACAGACAAAAAAACCCAACAAGATGCTACCCACTCTCCATAGTGCAGAAAGGCATTTTTTCCTGATTTTTACAGGGTATTCAGCAGTGCAGTTGGTGTGCACAGCACTCTTGTTTGTCTGTTGTAAGCAATACAACAGGAGAGTGGGGGAAAAGTGCTGCAATTGCATGTCTGTCCTGAGTTTGAGGGCAACAAATTCCATAAAAAGAGGTCTGATTGCAAAGATTAGCAAGAAATCTTTTAAATAGTAACTCTCCCACCTTCATCCTCAGTATTTTGGCAGCTAGATGATTTTCATTCATTTCTGGGTTGGTTTTCCACAGGGTCAGTTGTGAATGCTCTAATCTGGCTTTCCTCTTGGCTCTGTTTTGTCCACACAGCCCCTCCAGTGATGACAACCACCACCAGAAAGGTTCCTGTTTCCCCCAAACATTTCAGAAAAACAACTTTTGCTCCCCAAGCAACCTCTGATCTTCAGCCAACGACAGAGAGTGATGTCCTCCTGACAACCACCACTGCAATAGCAACCACAGCTGCCGAGTCTACAGCAGTAACTACATTGGAGACCATTGCTCCCCCAACACTTGCTGTGACAGAAAATGATATTTTTCCTGTTACTGTGGTGACAAGCAGTGCTCCCCCAGACTTTCCAACTAGTTCCCAAGCAGTTGATGTGAGAACTGAAGATGATATGTTCTGCTGCACAGAGTTTGTCCCTTCTCTTGGAAGTACAGAGGGTAACCAGCACCAAACCTTTCCTTTGTCTGTGTAGCAGAGATGTTTGTGTTAGCCTGACTCTGGCATCATAGAGTCTCTTCCAGATACTTTTATCTGGAAGTTTTCTCTGAGATGCCTATAGGTGGTTCTCAGTGGGTTTAAGTAGAGACAGGTCAAATGTTGCAGATGATGCTAAACTGGTGTGAATGGCCAAGATAGCAGAGGGTCAGGCTTGCATTCAGAGGAGTTCTAACAGTCTGAAGAAATAATGTGAAAGAACCCTCATGAAGTACAACAGAAATAAATGCAAGGTCCAGCACTTGGGATAGGATAAGAGAGATTCACTTAACTATGCACTATTTTTTCTCTTGATTTGGGAAAGACAATCGAAATGGTCTGGTGAAAAGGTTAGTTTAGAGCATGTTCTGCTTGAGCAATAAAGTCAGTGAGAAATCAAAGCATTTAAAATTGAGAATTTACATTCTCATCTCATATGAAGGCTGCTGCTATGATTAATATTTAGTGGATTAGAGTGACCTGTTATCATCCTAACCATTCATAGTTCACTACTTTAGCCACATTGGTGCCTTCTTTTCCACAGATTGATGTGTGCACAATTTCAAATGCCATATGGACACCCTCCTAATCTGTCATCTTTATAAGCATCACTTTTTACTTTGTTTCAGTGACTACTGAATTCCCAACTACACTCATGACTGCAGAGGGAACTAAAAATGCTCACACCTCTGTCATGGTGGAAGATGTGCCAACCACAGGTGAGTAGGATAACATTGCAAAGTCAGAAGTTGCTTGTTCCGAGAAATTAGGAAGGATTCAGTATTCTTAAGAGTGTACCAAACATGTACTGATAGTTTTTCGTTGCATCTGGCAGTAAGAAGCATGTGGGTTCACACAGAAATTGTCTGAAATCAAGATGTAACGACAGCTGAGAAAACCACACTTTGACACCTACAAAGGAAGTAGATTTTGAGTCACTCACTACTGTTGGGTATCTCAGGTCTGAGAGAAGTTAAGAACTGATATTTTCACCACCCAAGTTGTATTCTCAGATATCTGATTTGTCATCACTGTGACTTCACTGAGCTTTACATTTTACATCCTTCCTGGGTGTTGTGAGCTTTGAACCTCACTGAATATATTCAGCCAAATGTGGCTGCAGGCTCAACTCTCTAGTGCTCTACATATGTCCACGGTCATGATGGAAAGCAGCAGGCAATTACCACAACTATCAGTCATTCCCTCAAGAGAGAAGGAACCTGTATACAACATCATACCATACCTGAGAAATTAACAAACTTACAAGGAGTTTGCACTTTGTGTCTCTGAGTCAGGTATACCAATAGAATGACTTAAGTTATTCAGATCTGAGTCTGCTCCCCTGATGACCTCAAATGAGGACCTAAAAAAGGAAACCTAAACTTCAAGGGTGACATGTTGTATTTGCCCTTGTAGTTACAATAAGTGCTTAAGTGTTTAAGGCCAGGCTGGATGGGGCTTTGAGAAACCTGGTCTAGTGAAAGGTGTCCCTGGCCATGGCAGAGGAGTTGGAACTAGATGATCTTTAAGGTCCTTTCCAACCCAAACCATTCTATGATTCTATGATTTGTGTCTATCTGATCATCTCCTATGTCCACTGTGTGACATTCTGGGTTCCTCCTGCACAGTTTCCTTTGGATGTGGTCTTGGTCACCACAAGAGTGTTCATACAGATGCCTTGCCAATGACTCATCTGGTCCCTGGTACATTTTTGCTCAGATGGTTGTTCTCTTGTCAAACCTTTGAAAACACTACTCATCAGAGTCTTTCTACACATTAGGGTATGACCTAAAGCATAGGAGTTTTCCTGTCATGGGGTGTAAACTGAGGTTTTGTTGCACTAAGCTGAGCAACTCCTCTGTTTTTAGGATGCTGCTAAACATTGGGTTCTTTCTGTGACAGATCAAGTTCTCCAAATACTTAAATACTTCAGTACCTTGTAGCATGAGGTTATGATGAGCCAAAGCTCAAGCCTAGACTAACTTTTTTACTTTAAATTCACTATCAAAAGTAACAGAGTAGGATCATAGGGTAACGACGAAGTTTGCTGCAAGAGTTATTGAGAATTCCTTTAGTTCATTCCTTTTTTTTCACAAAGCTTAAAAAGCTAGATGATGAAGTTTACTGCAAGAGTTATTGAGTATTCCTTTAGTTCATTCCTTTTTTTCACAAAGCTTAAAAAGCTAGAAGTGAATTATTCTTAATATCCCCAGATAGAGAAAAAGAAAGTATCTTCTTCATAGAGCTTTCTTATATCTGTGGTAAGTTACCTGAAATTAAAAATGTTTCCTGTGGTAATGTGGCTTTTGAATCCTGCAATCACCTAAGTCTGACCACAAATAAACTGAGGCAGTTCCTCCACTTAGACTAATGCCTCATTTACTGTCTCTGCTGTCCTTGACCTCTTGCCATGCATACAGAAGTGAGAAATCCTTCACAGCAGACAAATTTCTACCACCTTGCTTCTTGGGTTGCCCTGTGAAACCTCCTCTGTCATGATGAAGACTGACATTTCCCAGTGACAGCCTCAAATGGCATTTGTGGTGGAAACTGTTCTCTTTTGTTTGCAAGGTGCTTTATTTCTCCTACTCAGGGCCGGATTTTGTCCTCCTTGTTCCCTGACAGTTCACTACTCCTTGACTAAAGCAGTGATAGCCACAGTGGCCCTTGCTCCTTCAGATAACTCTGCCAGAAATAATTTCAATCTCTTTCATTTTCAGTGATTTCTGTGGGTTCAGATGGCAAGACTGAGAAAATTGGTGATATTGGAGAGAAGGCAAAACTTCCTGTAAGTTTCAAGAATATTTAAGTAGAAGCCAGAAGGGCAGCAGGACATGCTAGTGATTTTCAATGTAGTCATACTAAAGGAACTTTAGTTTTTGCAACAGTAGTTTGAACTTTTGTTTAGAAGCTCAAGAACCATCTGTTCATCTTTCCAGTAGATAGACCCAAAGCCTGTGAGCATCCCATCCAGCTTGGACACTCCAGAAAAAACTAATCCCCTCACACACCTGTAAGAGAGGCAGAGTCAACATCCTTGGGATATGACCAAGCAAAAGCCATTTTAAGAGTGTTAGACTCTCCTGTCTCTGATTAAGAGAAGGATGAGGTGACTAAGCTCCTACTTCTACTTTAGACATCTTATTAGAAGTGCATGTTATGTGGGATGATCTAGGTCCCAATATTTCAGAAGATTTATTAGATACAAAACAGGTAGTATCATGATCAACCTGATGTGTCTTCTCCATACTTTGTACAGGTAAGCTCAGAAAAGCACTGCAAACTCCAGCCCAGTGCAGATCATGTTGTTTATCATGATCAACCTGATGTGTCTTCTCCATACTTTGTACAGGTAAGCTCAGAAAAGCACTGCAAACTCCAGCCCAGTGCAGATAGTTCAGTGTTCTGAGCCACTAGTACAACCCCTTCCTGTGGGAACAGCTCTCAAGTCAACATGTTCCTAAAGCCTTTTCAGTTATTTTCTTCTCCCTTCCAGTTTCTCAGCTCTGCCATCCTCATTGCCTGTCTCACCGCTGGGTCCATTCTTGTCATACTGATGGTGTCATTGTTTTGGAAACGTAAGTATCCTCAAGCAGATCACTGGGAATGTTTCTGGTGCTGGCCTGATGCACGTGTCCTTCTGGGTCTCTGGTTAATCTTCTGGGAACACTGTCATGGCCCCTGTGACAGCACTCTGAACATTTCTTGGGGGTTAATGTCCTTTCTCCAGCACTGTGTCACTATGAGGAGACCAGGGAGCAGGAGCTGGTGGGGATGCAGCATGAGGAAGGCTGTGCAAAGAACCTGCTCACTGACTTGTTACAGGTCTGGCTCATCTTGCTGGATCTTTCTTTATAGTTAAGTAGTCCAGTAGTTTCCTGGAATTGCTCCTGAAAAACATTGGTGTAACTGAAATCAGAATGAGATCCTTTCTTTCCTGCTTAGCCCACAGTAATTTTGCAAGTTGCTTCTAAACTCATTTGATGGCTACATTAGAATTATAGATTTTGTTTTGCCATTGTGACATTAATATTATTTTCCTTCTAGGTAAACACACAAAGAAGCTGAAAATTAAAAGGTAATCCATTTTTGTAATTTTCTCTTAAACGCTCCAGTGTAATTTTTCTTAGAGGCAGGAAGGTATTGGCCACAGGTTGTGATGGGTGTAGCATTGGCTTGTGGTGCTGACTGCCAAAGTTGTATTACAAGGGAGCTTCAGGTAACTTCAGAAAATCAAACAGTGGTTCCTGCTCTGTGTAGCAATGAACAGGCACCCAGAGCACTGGAGAACTTAAGCAACTGGTACTTACTGCTATGTAGTGACTCCAGCTTAAGGAAGTATCTCATCTGCTTTATTCTTTGATTGAATACCAAGGGTGGTACCTGTGCAGGTGTAGCTGATAATTCATGTCTTCTGTCTTATCTTGCAAAAAGGATTTTCTGTGGGCAAACCACAGGGTAACCCAGTGAAATACCATCCGTTTTCCAAAGACCAATAATTTTCCATGGTAGATGGTCCCTCTCTGCATACTCCATCTAGGAGTTAAGAACTGAGGGGCAAGGAGAGACTCTTCTGAATCCCATGGTGGTTACCCTATAGCTGTCATCACAAGATCTGAATAGGCATTTCTTATCCATTAGAAAAATGCAAGCAAGGTAAACACTCCTCTGCTGTAAAAAGTAGGCATTGCTCTTATTGCATTGCAGTCAGTGGACTCAGTAGCTTCAGGTTTCTGTTTCAATGGGAATTTGATGATATTACAAATAAGAAAGGATGCTCTGAAGCAGCAATGTCCTTTTGCTCTACCCATAGTGATTTATGCTTCTCACTGCAGCCTTGCTCAACCAGAAGAGCCTAAAAAGGTTTTCAGTGGTGCTGAAGGAGAAAACAACATTTTTTCCCTGTGAAGAACTCCTACATCATCCTTAGATGCCACGGAAAATACAAAGGGCTTGTTTCATGCTACACTGAGAGATGCTTATGAGGCCTCAAAATATCAATGGGTATAAACCAAAGGCCAAAGCTTCAACTATGAAAATTTAAAATCTTTGTGCAAATTTTGCCATATCACCCTTAAAACTCATTGCATAAATAAGAATATTTGAGAAGGTGCTTTATGCATTATTCATGGATGCTTCTGGCATCTGCCTCCTTACTAATACTATGTGCACAATTGAATTTGTTTTTCTCCGTTTTAACTAATGCTCTTCCTTGAACACAACCTCTACTGTGAGGAACAGAAGAGAGAAGAAATCACATGGAATGCTGCCTATCTTCAAATTACCAAAAGAAAAAAAAATCAGAAAATGTAGTTCTAATTGCTTTTATACAATCAAGTGGAAAAATTAAGCTACAAGAATGCTGTGAGTTTAAATCAAAAATGCAGATTACTTAAGGGCTACCAATACTGCCTGTGATTCAGCATGTTTGAATGACCCTTAGAGATTATGTCAATAAACTTTGTAATTTACTGCTGGCAATTGTATTTTTTTTGCCACATCCTAAGGATTTGAACAGGAGTTACTTATTCTCCAGGTGTTGAAATGACTGGTGTACTGTCTCAATTCTCCATAGAAGTACTGCAGCATTCCCAGATGGGGAATGTGCCCAGGTGGGAAAATGCCCAGAAGACCAACCTGAAGGGAAATTTTCTATACTGCCTCCACAATCCCCCATACTACCCATTTGAAAATCTATTAGTGAAGAGGGACTGGCCATGGAGGCTTGGGGATCATCTATGGGATATGCTGCAGAGATTTTGTGTATCTCATTGGGTTCCTCAGCAGCTCAGCTGCAGTGAATATAGGAATGGCATGGGAGAAGGTTCAAACCATTGCTTGGACTGCTCCAGAGCCAGCTATGGCACCTCTGGGCAACAGCAACTTAAAACACATTGTGGAAAGGGCATTTGATCAGGAGGAAACATTGTGTGGCAGCTCTGGACTTTCCTGCTAGTCGTGCTCAGGGCTGTGGTGAGACTTTTGGCCTCTCTAAGCATCCTCTCACAGGCCATAAGTTGGGGGGAGGCAGAGGAGGTTCCTCTTTGGGGTCTCTCTCAGTCTCACCCAGGTTCAGCACCCTGCCCTGCACCCTGTCTAGTGGCACTGTGGGAGGTAGAGGAATCCCCAGACAGAGGACGTGGGTTGCAGTTTCCCAGGCTGGGTGTGCTCAGCTGAGACCTGTGTCTGTTCCACACTGGTTACTGTGGGTGTCTTTACCCCCCAACACACAGCACATGCTGAGCCCAGGGCCTGGCACCTCTCACTTCTAGGCATGAATCCCACACAAATTTGTAAGGAATAAGAGGAAAAAAAATCCCAAACAGTTTTGATACACTCCTTTGAAAAACCCAAACTTTTCTTTTTGCCTGCTTTTCCCCTACCCAATTAAACCTGCTAATTAAAGCAGCAATATCTCCATTGCAGCTTCCAATTGGCAGAGCTGGGCCAGCCTTTTGCTCTTATTAATTAGCTCTTCACTAATGACTTATTTACAGCAGAGCTGGCTCTTACTGGGAAGGTTCTAGCATGTTTGCTCTGGTGTTGGCTGGACTTGAAGGTTCTGTTTTTGGGGCACTGCACAAGGGGGGAAGAGGTGAGAGCCAACAAAGTGAGTTTCATCTGATCAGCCATGTGGAAATGCAGCCCAGGGATGGGGTATGAAAGCTTTAAGTGTAACTTTTTTTGCAGAGAGGTTTTATTTATCTTTTTATCCATCCCAATTACTGAGGCAGAGGTTTGGGTTTAAAGTGGCAATTGGAAGCAAGGAATCTGGGAGGGTTATGTTTAAATGAGAACACATCGAAGTTATTTGTGAGGAACTGACCCTGCCTGTCAGCATGTTCAGGGAAAGGTTAAAGAGAGCCTTTTAAAATGTAGCTGGAGGAGACAGAAATGCTGTTTTCCAAAAGCAACTGAAGCCCCAGAATGTAGTTTCTGGGTCTTGTGAAGAAAAAATGGATGAAAGCAGCAAGTTTTTAGAAAGAAAAGGCTGTCAGAGAGGATGTCATTGGCATCTGGAAACACTGGCCTTTATTTTTAAGACTTTCACCTTGGAAGGCAAAGCAGTACAGTTGAGCAAAGATAAAGCACTGTAGGCAAGAAAAGCCTCTGGTAACAGATTGAAACAATACACAGGGCAAACAAATGAAGACTTTTGGTATGAGAGTCCCCAAAACTCCAGTCCCCCCATCCCTGCTTCCCACCACCTCTCACCCTGCCAATCACCAAGACCTGAAATCACTGTAGTCTGAGGTGTCTCCCCAGTGCTCTGAGCTGCTGGAGTTATCTCAGTGTTTATGGATTTGCACCAGGAGCCTGTAGCAGAACAAAGCAGGTTTTAATTTGTTCAGAGTCCATGTCAAGCCTAAATGGTCTTATATCTGGGGAGTCTGGCTTGGCTCCATGGAGAAAGGTGGTTAATTAATGAAGGATTTAGCTTTTGGTCCAAGTAATAATTTTTACTGGCCCCTAGTACTTTATAGACAGTTGTCTGTATCAAAATGACTGATTAAATAGGGTAAAGGAGGTCTGACGTGAAGAGATAATGACTGAACTACCCGATTAGTTTGAAGGAGGTACAGAAAAGCAATTAAAAAGGGTGATCTGAATGTTTTGGGAGATGGGATTGGCTAATGAGAAAACAGGAGGAAATACTGAAGAAAAAAAAAAGAAAAGGCAAGTAGCAAGTTAGGAATACAAATCCTTTAAAGAGAAACCAGAGGAATGAATTAAATATCATTTTGAGATTAATAAGAGACCTCTCTTAATAGACTTTATTGGAGCTGACTGCTCTGATAGTCCCTTTCCGTCTCAGCAGCACACTTCATTATGTTTCTAGGTTTGTTTCTTAGCCTTAATGTGCTTTTCTAGGCATTTTTTAAGGTTAATATAAATAAATCTCTGGGTTCCAAAGGTGGAATCTAATTGGAGCTTAGGAAAGAGCAAGCAGAAGGGAAGAATGTGGCTGAGTACATAGGAAATTAGAAATAAGAATAAATAGCATCATGGGACTTGGGGAAAGAACAGAGATAACCACACAGTGTGAGATGAATGCATGAAAAAGTGGAAAATTTCAGCCTGGTAGAAAGAGGAAATGGGACGTGTTGCCGCAGACATGACAGCAGATGGCAAAATTGAGCTGCAGAGACAGAGCAGAGAAACATCTGGAGAGATTGGGGAGGATGTAAAGGTGATGCAGATTTGCTGACACCAAGCAGAATAAATGCATCCTACCCCAGGAGCGATGGAGGTCCTGGCTGGGAGATCAGCTCATGGCTGGCTCCAGGGGACACTTGGCCTCGGCTCCAGTTTACGTGTCCTCTAGTAGCACCATTTCCTGCAGCTCTCAGTAATACACTGGGTTTTTTGTGCTCCTGAGGCTATGGTGACCATGCACTTCTTGGTTTCCTCTTGCCATTGAGTCCAATCTCAACCCAGAGCAGTGTGGCTTTGGCTTGTCTAGCTAATTTAAAACAGAAACCCCAAGACTCAGCAGCTCCTGTTGCAGCAGTGATGTGGAAAATGAAATGTCAATCTATAACTATCCCACAGCCTATCTCAGCATCCACTCCCCCCCATGATCAAGTTCATGAGGAAGGGCAGTGATCTTGCCAAGGAGCTCTCCAAAAGAACACTTCGGGGAGTGCTTAGAAAGAGAGACACTGAGATTAGAGTGGGGCTTCCCACAGAGAACCCTCATCTCCTCATCCTGTAGTATAGAATAGAATAATTTAGGTTGGAAAAGACCACTAAGATCAAGTCCAACCTTTGACCAATCACCACCTTGGCAACTAAACCATAGCACAAAGTGCCATGTCCAGTCACTTCTTGAACACCTCCTGGGCTGGTGACTCCACCACTTCCCTGGATAGTCTTTTCTAATGTTTAACAACCCTTTCAGTGAAGAAATTCTTCCACATGTCCAACCTGAACTTCCCTTGGTGCAGCTTGAGGCCATTTTCTCTTGTCCCATCTTTAGTTGTCTGGGAAAAGAGGTTGGCTCCCACCTGACTACAACCTCCTTTCACATAGTCGTAAAGAGCCTTCTTTTCTCCAGGCTGAGCCCCCACAGCTCCCTCAACTGCTCCTCATATGACTTACATTCTAACATCAGCTTAAGAGCTCCCAGTGGTTTGAAGCTGAGACAAGAAATGCCACAAGGACACAGGGGAGAGAGATGTAAACTACTGTGTAGAAAAACCAATGGAAGGGTTGGGGAGGAAGATGTTGGGAAATGATCTTTGGTATAAGGTCATTGACTTTCCCTAGTCTTTCAAGCATGAACCTTCTCTGAGGGGAAGGGAAACCCACTACTTCCCAAAATAGCTTTCTCTTGAAGAAGGAAAGAAGCTGTATGTTTTCCTGCTGCTTCAAAATGCAGCTATTTTTTTAAATATCTAGAAAAAAAAGGGAAGTTTTGTGGAGGTGTGTTTTGGTTTGGTTTTTTTTAACACCTAGGAAAAGAGGCATATGGTTGGTAATCCAAACCAGGGAATAAACCCTGTGTGTAGTTATGTTTTCTAAACCAAAATATACTAAGGCCTGGCTCTCCTCTCTCATGTTCTAGTGTATGTTCTGTAGTTCTACTGATGTTAGTGAACCTTGAATCCTTGAAGTTAACTCCTTTTCCTGCTTAACATACATCTAATGAAGATTCATGACTTCAAAGGTGCTCTCAAGCACCAGAGCTGGTGTCATTCTTAACTAAGCCATCCAGTAGTTAATAAACATCACACAATCATCTGCATATTTAATGCAGGGCAGAGAATTTTATGGAGAAATCTATAGCTTTTAATCCAGTGATGAATCATTTATGGGATTTTGGATTATTCACTTTGCACTGAATTAAATTGTCTCTTTTCACCAAGTGAGCCCCCCTGACATGGTCTGCATCACCAGCCTGGGTGCACAGTGATGTATATTGCTGGGATGAATTATTTATTGGGCATTTTAGATCACTTGCCCAGCAGTGAACTAAGCTTGTTAATTTTAAATCTGCTCATATCCATTCCTGAGTGCCCAAAAAGGTTTCCACATACATGAAATTCATCTCTCTTTCTTCCTTCCATTGCCTCCAAGTGAATTACCCATGAAGTTTGGGTTGGGTTAGTTTTGGATGCAAAGTTTCCCTTAGGGAATGTAGTGATAGTGCCCTGGTGTGAGGGAATATTTGTCCAAGCTAATTCTGGACCTAGTGTGCAGGAGGTGTTTGTGTGAGTCCTTCAGCTCTCACTGGTGCTCTACTTTAAAAACTGTGGAATGGAAATGATTGTGGTTTCTTAGCTTGTCATGTACATGGTATAATCCTCTTCAGTCCAAGGGGGTTGTGCAGAGAACATATCAATGGACTCAGTATGGTGAGCAGGGCAACTCCTGCAGGCTGTAATGATCAAGCACTGATTTTTATTTTAAATTTCTTTTTATTTTATCTCAGCTCACAAACCTCAGCCCATGCTGGGGCAAAGCCCCTTCCCAGGGCTTTTCTGTGAGCTCCACTTCAAGGACAAGGGAAATTCAGTCCCTCAACAGAGCAATGCTGCTTTTGAATTCTGCTTGGTGTTTTATGCCCTTGGTCCATTATCTAATGGGGAATATGATGAGGTAATTATGGAAATACACAAATTGCAACCTCATGAATACCAAAGAAATTCGTGATGATCCATGCTAAAAGAATGCATAAAAATGCAAATCATTTGTAAATGGGGAGCAGTAAATCTTGTTAGTATTAATAACTTAGAGCATTTAATTGCATCAGGTCTCAATGAATTCTAACCAAAGCCCTCTGAAGAGATGGTTTTAAGACCCTATTTTGTGAACTGTATACCATGAGGTCAAGGGGAGCTCTAACTTGGATCCACTTGGTGGATTCACCTTTGGCTCCCTCTGTAGCTGAGGGAAGCAATACAAGCACTGCTTGGCTGGTTCTTTTGGGGGCTAACACCAGGGCTGGGGTTTATCTTCAGGATTCTCCCTGGGTCTTGTCCTATCACATTGCATCTTGTTTGGGTTTGTTTGCTCCCAACAGCATCCTGGGGAGGAATGGGAGAAGAAATTCCATCTGTGTTCAGATTTTTGCTGGGTATTGTGCTGCTGTTTTCATACACCTGGCCAGGTGTGAGGGGTTTCTGCTAGTCTGCTGGGTTGAGATTCCCCATCGATGCTCACTCACTGAAGCATTCCCAAGTGATTAACAAACTCTTTGTTTCTTTTCCTTTCAACTTTGCCAGGCTTGTCAGTGCTGGTTGTTTGGTAGTGTTGCTATTTATCAGCTTGTTCTTCCTTCTTTAGTTCATTCATTTCCTGTCTATAGCTGAGTTATTCTCCTCTAATCAAAGATACTGGATGGCACTTTCATACATGAACCCTGCAGCTTCATAAAACCTGATGAAGGAGAGAGGAAAATTCCACGAGAAAATGAGAAAAGGTCATGATTTATTGCTTATAAACACCTCTCTGGGTCTTATTATCCTTGCAGTGTAGAAGCCTGGAGATCTAGATTGGGCTTTATAATTCACATTGAAATTCAATGTATCACATGTCTCCTGTAAAGCCACATTTTTGAATGATACTCAAACCCTATTAAACAGGTACTCATTAAACCACAACACCTTATAAATTCTTCCTGAGTTTTGTTGACAGTACACATCAAACACAAACCGTTAAGTGCTTTTCATTTTCCTGGTAGTGGGCTATCATAATGCATTACATGACAAAATAATGTGTTTACATGACAGATTTAATGCTTGATCTGCTGCATGAAATGCTTCAGAGCACCAGAAGAGAAAAATGTAACATTATACTTCCAAGTGTCTATTAATTCTTAACTAATAATAAATTACAGTGGGATGCTGATAGAAATGGATGAGAGAGGCACATGCACACGGGAGGAATTCATGAGGATCAGTGACATGGCAATGAATACTAAATGCAGACATCAGAGCTAGAGTGAAAACGCAGCATTTCTGTGTTGGCAAGAGCCTGTGGACTCACTGCTGCTCCATGGATGTGTGTTTCTTTTTTGGTGTGCTGACAGCCTGCACAGACTTGTGCTGAGGGTCATGTTAGATCTCCTTGCACTTGTCCCTCCCTACCTAATGGTGCCAGGAAGGACACTCATCCTGTCCTGTCCTGGGAATTGGCCAGGCACTGGAACTGAACCCTAACTCTAGGGACATGAAGGTGCCTTGTGCTGCCCTGACAGACCTTCCTATCAGCCTTTTCTGTCACCCTGGGGCTGGAAGGATCACCCACTTGTCCCTCAAACCTTGGAGCAGCACAGGTTGCTATAGGCAGACATTTTTCTCTCTAAATTGTCAGCCCAGCCTGGCCTGACAGGCAAGGGAGCACCATGGGATGGCTCTGCAGACTTTGCAGCTCCACAGCAAGTCTCTGCATGGACATTTTGCAGGGATGAGGAGTTCACTGAGGGCCAAGGGCAATCACCAATCCCCCTGGGGTTTGGAGAGCTAAACAGAAGTCAACCCTTTCTTGCAAACTGTCTCATACCAGCAGGAAGTGGAAGAACCAAGAATCAAGTTTCTGTCTTTTTTTCCAGCTAAAAGGACCCTTTTCTTTACCCTTCTCTTTGGCTCCTCTAGCAGGCCCATCCCTGCACTTCCTTTGCTGATCCATGTGCACAGCACTGGGCACGTGGCTTCCCACCCTCATCCTGCATATCCCATCCACTCCAGCACATGTACCTCCCAATCAGACCTCAAGATGAGGTTTTCTCCCACCTGAATGAACTGTTGTGTTAGAGTAATGATTTCATGCTTTGGTTTGGGCATCACTTCCTACTTCTCCTCAAAATAGAGCCCAGACAAATTTAGCTTTGAGGCATTCTGTGCCAAATTCAAATTTTTTTTCTTTCGAAAGCTTTGAAGGAAACTGTTTTTACTTTGGTTGCTGGTTGTTTTCATCAAAATGGTACCTAATTTCGGAGTTTCTTTATGAAGAACTGTCCTTCAGCAGCTCCCTTTTCTCCACAGTGCCAAAGCCTTCCCTCCATACAACCCTACTGTAATTCACAACATCATTGACTTCCAGCCCCAGCAGATATCTGTCAGGGCCTTCAATTTGGAGTTTCAAGAGTGATATTCAGCCACTTCACAAGTTTAGAGTATAAGGGCAGCTGTGTCTATTAATCTTTAAAAAGAACTCAAATCTCTGGGTTTTATTGCAAGTGGGAACTAAGAAGGAATTGGTATGTGGGAAAACAATGCTGTAATGATGACATACAATCAAAGGGAGGGTAATAAAGCTGCTAGTTCTCTGTATTTACTGGGGGAGTTTGCTGGGGAGCAGGAGCTAAGGCTTTTTTAACTACAGACAGCTTTTTCCTTTCTGTTTTTATGGCTTTCCCAATCACTTTGCTCATCTGCTGCTGGAGGCTTTTATTTGCTGATAAGGGCTGTTAACCAGTTGGATAGTCAGACCAATGGAGTTATGTAAAATGCAGAGAAGAGTTTGTGGCAAGTTAGAGCCACTGTGCTGGAGGAGTGAGGGTGATGGGAGGGCTCCAGACCCTCCCGTTGTAAGGGAAGAATCCTGAGGAGGGAACAAATAGCTGCAAAACTGATCTATCTCTAGCTCTAGCTCTGCAAATACACTGCTGCAAATTGCAGTAAACTATATATATCCCTCACTGTTTTTCTGCAATTTGTCTCTCTTTCAGGAAGGGACATATATGCATAGCCAAGTATACAGATGTATATATATAT
>NW_008658739.1:0-3616 GCF_000695815.1 Acanthisitta chloris
AAGTATCTACCCCATTTTCTGATTCTGGATATTGATTGTTGCTCTGAAAGAAACAATTAATGACAGACTCAGCAGCTCTAGAAAATTATGCAGCACAGACACAATAAACCATTCCAATTTCTAAGTAATCTTTTGTCTAGTATATGAATGTGAATTGTGTTGTTTTCACCCACATAGAATAACAATTCTTTGAGTTAAAATCAGTAGTATTTTTCCTTGAGGAATATAGACAGGTTATTATTTTGCTTATTTTGATTATATTGTTCAAGGGCATAATAATTTATGACCTTTCTTGCCTCCTGGTTTCCAAACAGTAAAAAGCTCTGAAAGAAGAGACTATTTTTTCTTTCTACCCCTTATTTTTTTAATTTGTACTTTGCATGTGGAGAGGATGTTTTTCCTCTCCCCTAGGAAATACTGCCAAACCATTACTTACTCAGAAGAAAAACTACCTAAGAAAATATAAGCGTCTATTATGGGGGTAAACTTGTTTTACCTCACTCATGACTGCCTGTTTAAGACTGTAGTAAATGTCACAGATCAGGTTACAAATCTGAAACCTATTTCTGTAACTAGCCTGAAAAGCAGATTGTCCTTGTATATCAGGTAGGAAAGGTATTCTCTATGCAATTTCCACAGCACAGACACCATCATAGTTTTGCATTCTTATGGGAATGGGGAAATGGGCCATATTAAGCCAATTTAAGTGTGAGGCATGGTCGCTGTAACTTATGGGTAAACAAGCTGTTACATCTGTTTTGTGGGAGGTTCCTCTGCCCAAATTAAGGTGCAAACGCGACCATATGCCAAAAGACAATAATATGTTAGTAATATAGCAATATGGGTTTTATTTGATGATAATTATAGAGGTGAGGTAGAGAGATAGAAAGAAATAGGAGAGAGAGGGGGAAGGAGTGAGAGAAAGGGAGTGAAAGAGATGGAAAGAGTGGGAGAGATAGTAACCACCCATGGATCCAGCAGTGTTCTGTTGGTCCTCTTTCACCCTGGTTTTTTTGATGGTGGAGGTCCCAAGTCATTCTTCTGGTGGAGGGAGTCCTGAATCATGTTGTTGCTGGTGGGGGACCCAGGTTGCTCCTCTGAGGGTACCACCTTTATACAGTCCAAATTCCAGGTATCCGTGGCAGCATATTCCTCATTTCCATGCCTTCATTTGCTGCTTCCTCAGGGTGGAGGTTTGGGGGTCACATATGCTGCCTGTCCAGGGTGATCTTTGACCGGTGATATATGTGATCTTTGACCAGTGATATGTATGTACAGTTTGCCACAGTAGGATTTTTTGTTTAAATACATTAATCAGGATGTGCTAATCAGATCTCTCCTCTGCCAGGGCTAGAATTAGCACAAACTCATCTCCTTTGTGCTTATCTCAAGTTGTCGCCTTGGTAGCTAGCATGTGTTGGGGCGAATCCCTTTTGTAGTGTTTGAGACAGGCAAGGTATTCTTTAATTCCTTACACAAGTCCAGTGCTTTTACCAGCTGATCACTGCAGAGGGGAATACTGCTTTGTAGCACCATATTTAGATGACTTCTTATTCTGGTCTACTCCTTTCTTTCCAAAAGAATTGAGTGGGACAAAAACCTGTGTGCATCCAGTAGAGATATTTCTTCATATGAAGGAGGATGACCCATGGTAATTGGGAACTTCAAGTTGTATGTGCAGGTGCTTGCCTGTATCTGGATGCAGAAAGCATGGTCGCAAGTGCCACCTACTTGCTAGATGCTAGGAGAAATGGCAAGGACCAGCTGCCCTCATCAGTTCCTTAAACAGGATCTAGCTGGAAGGTATGTCAGGAGACCAGGGAAATAACGTGCAGAGATGTCATGTTTGCCTCACTGTGAGGTCTACAGAAAGTAAAAGGGAGAAGGCTCAGTGAAGAGGCTTGTCTGTAAGCCTACATCGTTCCCCCCCTAAACTTGCTGGAAGCAACAACAATCTGTTACTAAGTGTGAATTAAACATGACCTCTTTGGAATGGCTGCCAGCGTTAGAAGTCTCCTAAGGATCTGAGTTCAAGTGGGTTTGGTGAATGAGCTGAGACTGGAGTAGTCTGGGAGAAGGTGAAGTTATTTGGGTAAATAGATCTCAAAGGATTCTGGATTTTATGCTTCATGGATTTTTTTGCTCAGAGCTGGAAACAAACCAAAAGGACTGGATAGATCTGATAACAAAAAATGCTCCATATGCTTTATCTTCAGCAGAATTTTCTCCCTTTCATAGTCAGTGGTTTCAATGCACTGTTGTGATTCATCAAAGGCTTCAGAGGAAGGTAATGGGCAAAAACATTTGAAGTTGTTTTGGAGAGTCCTACAGAGTCCAAGGCCGAGACAATCAGAAAGACAGTCACATAGTGCTCTGAGATGACAACAGATTTAATGTTTTTCCTACCATCAGATCACTTTTCCCAAAAGTTAGAGATAAGAGAAAGTAAAAGAGTATACTGAACATTGACTGACTGTCTTGGTTTGAGAGACAGGTGTCTGCCAAAAAGGCAGGAGCCTCCCTTGGAATAGAAAGATGCAGCCCCTTTCCCTTTAGCTTTTTATTTATGTGAAATATTACTATTGCCTTAAGAAAGGCTTCAACTTCCTAGGAGTCTGTAGGTTTCCTCTCAATTGCTGCCAGAACTGGTCAAATGCTATTTGCTGAGTAATTTATTGAGTGTTATTTTTGGAATAAAACATGCTCTTCTTATCAGAAACCAAATAGAATTAACCTAACAATCAGAGATTTGATTAAATTCTTTCACAAATTTTCATCAAAGCTTTTAATAAAATATTCACCCTTCAGAAGGCTAAGATTATATCCCAAGCCCCCTCCACTATACAGAAACAGAGTTCAGTACCCAGCTAAATCAGCAAAGGCCTGGATCTGGTCTTACAAGCCTATGCTATTTGAAAAATAAAATTCTTCGGTTCTGGAAGTCTTGGCTTTGAATTTGTCCTTCTCCTGTGTGGTGAAGCTATCTGCCCCATTTAACCTTAAGAGGGAAAAACTTTCTCTATCCCCCTGATCCTTCCTCCTTCCTTAGTCACAGCATGGCCACAAGAGGGATGTTACTCATGGGACCAATGGTTCTTCCAGCAGTCCCATCTCTCCTGCAGACAAAAGCACTTCTGCCACTAAAATTTAAAGTGGGAGTCAGAATTTCATCCATAGTGTCTGATATCCTGTTCAGCTATTTGCTCTGAGGTACTGAGAGGGAGCAATGTGCTGCTAAGACAAGATATTTCCCTTCTTCTTAACCATGATAAGGTTGAACTCAATGATCATTGAGGTCTTTTCCAACCTGGTTGATTCCAAGATTCCATGATTCTATAATTCCATTGAGAAAGCTAAGAATTCATATACACACAATGTAATACTGATCTTTCAGTGATTTAGAAATTTTCCTGTAACTCCAATGCAGAGGAAGTCAACCTAGTTGATTCCACGATTCCATGATTCTATAATTCCACTGACAAAGCTAAGAATCCATATACACACAATGTAATACTGATCTTTCAGTGATTTAGAAATTTTCCTGTAACTCCAATGCAGAGGAAGGTAAGAATCCCTTGCTATAAGTAATTTACTTACAAACTAAAGTTGTGCTGTG
>NW_008658740.1:0-514 GCF_000695815.1 Acanthisitta chloris
ATAGTCTGAGTCAACATTTTGAACAATGCTGGGAAGCCAGTTACAGAAATCAAAGGGTGAGAAGATTCTGAATGTGCTTAGCTACCTACTGCGAGGGAAAGAGCTTTTACGCAGCAATCGATCTTATTGGAGTTTTAGGGACAAGGGTTATAGCAGTTAACTTTTGATGTAATTAGGCTTCGTGCTATATAGAATATTATAGATAGTATGCATATTATAGGGATTTAGTTTAGATAAGGTATTGTAGCTGGTGGATTAGCAAAAGAACTGGGAAAGGGAAAAGAAACGATGGACATGCAACTCAGAACGATCATAAGTTGGTTAGTGACACTTCTCACATTGATGTTTCTACCTGTAAATTCATCAGTGTCGAAATTAGACCCTCGACAGAACATGTGGGTTGCTTGGGCGAACCAGACCAGACAGACAGAATTTTGTCTGTCCTTGGTGACCCCTGGAGACCCCTTTAGAATCTGTTCAATTGGAAACCCTGTGGTGAATCTGGCTGAGTAAC
>NW_008658741.1:0-8113 GCF_000695815.1 Acanthisitta chloris
TCTTTTCCAACCCAGTTGATTCTGTGAAAATCCAGGAGTCCAGCCGTAACCAAAGCCATGGGTTTTAAGAGCAAACCGTCAGCTTGGCAGTTCTTGTAGTTGCAAAAAATGCAAGGTTGTGATGAAGCTGGCTCTCTTGTAAAATTAATTATTAGAAATCTCTTTGAGCTCATCAGTGCATAGAAATGTCTCAAAGGTGGGTGCCAAGAGGACAGTGCCAGGCTCATTTCAGTGGTGTCCAGTGACAGGATGAGGCCTAAGGGCCGTGAACTATAACACCAGAAGTTCCACCTCAACATGAGGAAGAACTTGTGTACGTTGAGGGGGTCAGAGCACTGGAGCAGCTGCCCAGGGAGGCTGTAGAGTCTCCCTGTCCGGAGACATTCCAAACCCACCTGGTCATGTTTGTGTGTCACCTGCTCTAGATAACTCTGCCTTGACATGGGGGTTGGACTGGGTGAACTCCAGAGATCCCTTCCAACCCTAATGATTCTTGGGTTTTCTCACCTTAATCACTGTATCTCATGTTCCATTGCTTTAATAGAACTGCTAGAATGGTAGATGGCTTGCCTTTTTCATGTTTTTACATTTTGTTTTCGTTGCCACAGGAGCTGAGCCAATGACTCTTGGCTCCCCGACATCTCCAAAACAAGGAGCTGGTGCTCAGTTTCTCCCTGGGTTTTTGATGGGTGACTTACCTGCCCCAGTGACTCCACAGCCACGTGCTCTATGCGGCCCTTCAGCTGGAGTAATGGAAACGAGGTCTCCACTACTTCCAGGTCAGAATTCATTGTAGGCTGAAAAAATTGTCCTGAAAGCAGAAAATAGATTCGTCTCATTGTTCTGCATAACTGTTGCAGACTTGAATCCTTGTCGTTTTGGAGCTTGCTATCAACGAATTGCACTGATTGAATAAGTGGTGAACTCAAGTGTATTCTATAGAGTTTGGCTAAATTCTTCAAAGTAGACTTAAGTTTAATAAATGTTTTAAGCATGGCTGTGTTAATACCAGGACAGGTTTTTACAGGGAAGGAAATATGAACCTCTCCTAATACAAAATTGATTTATACAACTGTTTATGAGCCAGTTGCACATACAGCCATCAATGTTTTCTCTATATTTAAAACAAAGATGTTTACTGGCAGACAAAATGCAGCTTGTGCAAACTGCTGATTTCTTTGCAAGGAATTCTAAAAAGTCACAGTTTATCAGACTTATAAAAACTGTCTGGAGAAAAAAACAAGAAATGGTGCTTAATTAGTATCATGTGGTTGTAGTTAAGAGTGTTGATGTCTGCTGTAATTGGGCAGGAGTAGTGAATTTTCCTAGCTGTAGATAGTAATTTCTTTTCAACCACCTAATTGATCAGACTAGGAAAAGTGTTTTCCTATGGTTTTAAGATGTTAGTATTATGTCTGTTTTCTTCTCTGGGAAGTATAAGTGAGTAGTTAATATGTCATGGATGATCATGGCTTTTGTACTAAATCAGCTGGCATAATTTAATATCTGATGGTGCTAATGTGGTAAAGATTTTGAAGGAGAAATTGAGGATTAAAGTGCTGCAAGATAATTGTAGATATTCTGTTCTTTGAATATCAAGGAAGATTGAAATTGATGATCCTTCTGGGTCTCTTCCATCTTAAGATGTTCTGATGAGTGGTCTCTTGGTCTCCTACTTCTTGCTTGTCTGCCTTCCCTGTGCCCATCAAGTACAACCCTCTCAGGAAAAAATATTTATGAAATTTGAAAGTAATCCTGTGAATTTCACCTAATTGGTTTTGAAAGGGTTTGCTGCAGTCTCAAAGTACCAATTTTAGAACAGGAGGATGCCCTAAGACACTAGCACAGGCTTTCCAAAGTGAGTGGAGTGCTGAGGGCTGGGTGGGGGGTCCTTTCCACATGAGATGCTGGTGCCCTGGCAGTGTTCCAGGCCAGGCTGGATGAGGTGTAGTCGGGAGGTGTCCCTGGGCAGGGCAGGGGGTTGGCACTACATGATCTGTAAGGTCTATTCCAACTCCTAAAATTCTATGATTTAGTACATCCCTTAAACTGAAAACCTGGATGGGAGAGTGTGTTACATAATGCACAGTTACTGCATAGAACAGTTGCAGTTCTTGTATGTGTTAGTTCAGAGTGGAATCTTGAAGCTCAGAATTTAGGAATGAAATGTACTTTGGAAAAGCTTAGTTTCCAAATGGTTTGCAAGTGAAAAATTGTTATGAGAAACAATTTTTGTTGTTGGTTTCTTTATTTGGTTTTTTTTTTGTCTCCCTGGGGGGTAAATCCACACAAAGTGTTCAGAGGTAAGTCAAGTTCTTTCAGGCACTTTAATTCTCTGTTTTACTGAAAGTGCCAAAGTTTACAAAATGGGAGAAGAACCGGCTTAATTTCATCCTAAGTGCAAACTAGTCTCTGCTCTCAAGAGCTTACATTTTTATCGAATGTGAAATTAGATGGGAAGCCAAGAAATTTGGAGAGTGGGAATGTGACAGCATGTGCAATGTCTGTGTGTGTTTTGGTGTGGTTCTTTAGCATGTAGAATGTCTCAAGTCTTAAAAGTCTTGGTTTTGCATCTCTGCTGCAGGCAAGTATATCTCTGAAACCATTAAAATACACTGCTAACCTGCCTTAAAATAGGAAGATCAGCTATGCTCAGATCTTGAGAAAAACAGTGCACATAATGGATTAATAAGAGGTCTAAAAGTTTTAGATTGTACTTCTGTAAGAATGCAGTTTGGCACACATGTGAGACTGTTATGTAGGACATTCAAACCTGAACAGTTTGGTAGGACAGATGGTCTTGCAAACCCCCAGTGAAACAACCAACAGTCTCTCATGGCTGAACTGACTAGTGAAGTTATTGAAGAACAAATAGCAGTGGAGTAAAACGACAAGTTTTGTCATGCTCTTCCTTTGTTCATTTGGATTGCAGGAGGGTCTCACCCACAACCAGTAGTCCCTACGCCTAAAGATAAAAGTGGTGCTCCACCAGTTAAAAGCATATATGATGAGTTATCTAGTCCTGGGCTGGGATCAACACCTCTGACCTCAAGAAGACAAGTAAGTGCCTTTGGTACTGGCCTGTTGTTAGAAGATATGCGGCAGCTTACTGCCTCAGGGAATTCTTAACTTGGGGGATATAAACTGCTGTAGCAAAATGAGCCTTCAGAGTGTGTGTGCTGTGGCTTCGTCTGGGTGTTGGGTAGGCCTGCTCCTGTGCAGTCTGAATGAGAACTGCAGTCATGAAGCTAACTGTTATTACTAGTTTGCAGTACAGTAGAGAATGAAAAATAGAAATTTGCCTCTGTGATGCTCTGTATATACAAATTCAGACTTGTTGCAGCTTTTCACTTTCTTGTCAATTTATTGGGCTGCTGATGGCCAGAAGGGCCATTTGACTGCCTGACAGGAGGTTGTAGCCAGGTGGGGATCTGTCTCTTCTCTCAGGTAGCAAATGATAGGACAGGAGGCAATGGCCTCAGGTTGTGCCAGTGGAGGTTTAGATTAGATATTAGGGGAAAATTCTTCACTCAAAGTGTGGTCAGCTGTTAGAACAGACTGCCCAGGGAAGTGTTGGAATCGCCATCCCTGGAAGTGTTCAAAAAAATGTGTGGATGTGGCATGTGGGAACATGGTTTAGTGGTAAAGATAGCAGTGCTGGGTTAACAGTTGGACTTGATCTTAGAGGCCTTTTCCAACCTAAACAATTCTATGTTTCTATGATTATCTTCTAATGGGCAATAGAGGCACTTAGTGAAATAGAAGGAATTTTTTTCTCTGAGTAAAGTATCGAATCAAAATTTGGGTAGGGAGGTGGGGTTAATTTTGAAAGAGGAACACTAAAAAACTTCTACGAGGTGATTTTATAATAAGCTTCATTACTTAACTGAACCTGATCCTTCTCATGCAAGGAGGAGGCCTTTCACTGGATGAGCTGTCTTCCTGTTGAGTGTTGCCTTCTGAAAAGCTTATTCTGAAAGCTGAGGTTCTCTGTGAAAGACAAAATCCAACAGTGGCTTAAAGGATTGGGTATTACACAAAAAAACCAACTGAGCAGCTATCACACATGTTGCTAGGTCTACAGGGACTCCAGCTTGTTTGGTCCTGTAGCTAAGAAATGCCACGAGTCTAAAATAGACTAGAATGGAACTTGAAATCCTATGTTGAAAAGAAAGTAACTGCCAGCAGATAAAACTTGGAAGTATACTTTCCTTCAGTGCAGTTGCACTAAATAGTTGAGCAGGAAAGTAAGTCTAGTAATGAGGGATACAAGTGGAGGGTTATGCTCCCATGATTTCTAAGCCATTTAGGCAGTGAAAATTCAGTGCTGGTAAGTTAGGATACTGATGTCCTTCCCATCAGGATGCACCTGAATGTGTGAATTATTATACTGCAGCAACAGTGAGATGACTATTTTGAAAAAGTTAACTACAAGGTTTCTGAATATTGATGCTCAAAGATATGTCAAATAAGTTGTCAAATAACTATTCATTAATAGCTCTTAATAGCCTTGTATTAAATATACGGGTAAATGTTCTGTTCTTACTCTTAAAAGTCAGGAGTAACCTGATGCTTAAATTCCCTGAGAATGATCTCTTTTGATCTGAGCAGTGTACCTATCAGAATGATTTGTTACTTTCTGTATCTTAATGCAGGCCAGCTTCTCTTTGGTACAGAGTCCATCGGTTGGAATTCCACCATCAACTCCAGGAACAGGTAAACATTCTGTCAAAAGCTATAATTTACTTTCTTACTGCTTTCCTTAATACTGAAAAATCGTCACTGTTCAAGCTACATCTACTCCTTGCTAGTTTTCAAAGGAGTTGTGTATTTATTAGCTTATCAAAAGGATATGGATATGACTAGGAAATAATTACCCATTCTGAGACTGAGTGAATTTCAGTCAGCTTATTCCGTGTGCCAAATGTGTTGTTGACCTGAGCAGAGGTGACTGTACTTGAGTGTAGCAGTTGAGGTTGATGGGTTGCCTTCCATCTTCAGAAGTTTTCCTCTCTTGGGTATGAATCCTATCTTGTGTATGAATTTCCTATCTTATGTATGTATCACGTGGCTTCTTGCTAAGCTTAATTCTGCTGACCTGTTCCTTTTGGCACCTGTGTTAAGCTGCTGGTGTTTAGAAGGCAAGGAGAGAGCTAAGTTGCTAGTCATAAAAGTTACTTGCATTCTTGCAGATGTGAAGTTTGGATTGACTTGCTCTTTGTCTCTGCAAGTAAATCTCCATCAAACTCTTCCATATACAAGTGAAATGCTCGATACTGAATTTATTCTTTTATTACTTTTACTCTTAAGTTCTGTTTTGCAAAAGAAATGTATCAAACAATGCCATTTCAATTTAACAGCTTCGAATGTGTTCAGTCCTGCAAGTATTGGGCAGCCTGGGAAGACTACTCTGTCTCCTGCTCAGCTAGATCCTTTTTATACTCAAGGTGATTCACTTACTTCAGAAGATCAACTCGATGACACATGGGTGACTGTATTTGGGTAAGTTGATTTCCAGAGTATTAGAAAAACCTGGGTCAAGTCTTTACAACATGGAAAGAAATACTTGGGCATTGCTGTTTGGCATTTGTAGCTGTGCAGAAAATACAGCCATGGCTCCAGCAAGCAAACACATAGATTTTAGTGAGCCACTTTAATTTAAGCTACATGTTGGGTTTTTTCAAGTTGGAGAGGCACCATTCTGACATTGAGGTGTCGTATTCCTCAAGTCACTGCTTGTGAAACGGCATTACACTGGTCTCTTTTGGATTTCTAACACCCTTCATAGGGTTGCATTTTAGCACCTGAATTCTTAAGCTGCTCTTAATTTTTTGAGTATTTTTTTTCTGTCTTTCAGATTTCCTCAAGCATCAGCTTCCTATATTCTTCTACAGTTCGCTCAGTATGGAAACATATTAAAGCATGTGGTATGTCTTAGTTTGAGGCTTATTTCTGAAAGCATTCTGACTTCTGTATTTAAAAAGCTGTATTTCACAGTTTTCACTTCATCTCATGCAGATGTCCAACACAGGGAACTGGATGCATATACGATACCAGTCTAAGCTTCAAGCCCGGAAAGCCTTAAGCAAAGATGGAAGAGTATTTGGTGAATCTATCATGATTGGTGTCAAGCCCTGTATAGACAAAGTAAGTTTAGAGCTGCTTTTAGTTAAATCTAAAGCACTTTACTTTTGCTCTTCCATTTCATTTTTCCTGACCTCGTTCATGTTTTTCTTTTTGAACTGCTGAGCGTAGGTAGTTCAGCTATATCAGTATAGTCTGTTACACATTACATGAGTCTTTCCTTAAGTAATTGTCAAAAAAAATGCTGAGAAGTTATGGGCAATCTCTGTGCTCTTTGAAAGTTAAAATGCACAGAATTGTATTGCTGTACAAGGTAATGAAGTGAAGTCATAACATAAGAGACAATTGAGATAAGTTTCTCAATTACTGGAAATTTGTTCTCAAAACTGGAATTTGTGGTGTTTAGGGACTGCAATAGATACATGATGGCAGATTGAGACTGTTACTCTTCCTGATTGTCCCTCTGTGACTATTTATGTGCTTATGGCTTTTGAGTCTTAGTGCATTGGTCTGAAAATATGTTAGCAAGACAGTCCTGATCCCATTCTCCCACCTGCCCCAAGAAAAACATGTCACCTTCTCTAAGTAGTGGTTGGGGCAGGCATGGCTGTCTTGTGGTCTTAATGTTACCATGAGCCATTAGTTTCTAGTTTCTAGGCATTGCCAATGCCCTGACCATTAATTCTTGCAGCACTTTGCATTGGGTACTGTACACTGGCTTAAGCAAATGACTGTCATCTTCCTAAAGTTCACAGATGATTTTCTTGGTTTCTAAGGATAAGTGATGGTGCAGAGCAATCTAAGCTTTCCATTCTGAGAAGGCAACCCTAGAAATTGAGCTTGCAATTACTGCAGTTTTTAGCAGTTTGAAACATGTCTTATACTGATTAAAATTCAGAAATGAAAGCACTTCAGTGCTCCTTTCCTTTGGGCTTCTGCTGGCAGTCTATCGTTGCCTTATTCAGTATTTTGGTGTCCAGTTTGTATCAGTGACTGAATTGCCTATAAGCTGAAGCTTTAGAAGTAATGACATTTTGTTGCCAGACATCTGATCTTTGTTTCTTTTGAACTCTCTTTGTCATTTGTGGATAGTGCCTACTTTCAAGTATCAATAAACAAACCCATAACTGTTAACTTGGACTGAGCAAAACTCCTTGGCAAGCTGAATCTGAGCAGTTGGTAAAGGCTTGGAGGCTGTCCTGTGTGGAACAGGTTAAATATTTTAGAAGTATTTAGAAAGAAGATGTTTTGCTACCCAGTTCAACTGGGCCTGAAACAAGTTACTGCTTGAGGTTTGTTGCAAGTTGTGCAATTGTCTCTACACTGTTTCAAACTTGACTGATATTTAGTACATGCAGTGAACGGATTCCAAGCTTCCACTGCTTTGCTGTGGCATAATCCAACATGTATATGATTGGAGTGAGGAAAATGCTTGATCTGTACCTGTGTGCTCTGGTCTGACAGGCCATTTACCTGTGATCTTTGCTTACTTTGAGGTTCAAATATATTATATCAAACAATTCTAGATAGTAGGTAATTGCAGAGAATAAAGGTTGGAATACTGCTTTTTCGTACTTGTTTACATTATATTAACCTTCTTTTTAAGAGTGTGATGGAAAACTATGAAAGAAGCTCTACACCCTCAATGTCTTTGGTTTTCACTCCACCTGCAAAATCCATTGGCACAGCAGTACAACCTGCAAACAATACTACAAGGTTCCCTACTGTGAGACCTCTTGCAACAGCATATAAAGCTTTCACTAGTGACTATCAGGTATTTGAAGGGAAACAGAAGCATGTGTTTTTGTGCTGTCTCCCCTTAGTTGTATGAAGCTGTACAGACATTAACTTCAGTGTGACCTTAGCCTTTATCTTTTGCTGTCATTACTTTAAAGATGTGATTCAAGTTTCAGTCTCTAAAATAAGAATAAATAAAATAATAAATAATAAATTAACGATTTGTCACTTTCCAGGGATTAAGGGCTTGGTTTGAAAGTATTTCAAACATATTTTATCAAAATACACTAGA
>NW_008658741.1:8154-15612 GCF_000695815.1 Acanthisitta chloris
CTCTATGTTTTTCTCCCTGCCTTCTAGGTGGTTTCTGACAGGCAAACTCCTAGGAAAGATGAAAGTATCATCTCTAAAGCAATGGAATATCTGTTTGGCTGGTAATAAAGAGGAAGTAACACACTGGGTTCAAACTGTGCTACTGCATCTGTGGTTAGTTGTATAACTACTTGTGGCAGTATTTTATCTGACATCTCACCTGTTATGCCTTCAGCTGATTCAGCAAACATGTAGCTTGCACTTCGGGCAATTTACACATGGTTTTACAAACTGAATAAATGTAAATAAAAGTGCTTTATTTCCATTTGTGCTCTGATTGCATGATTGTAGAAAAAATGTCATCATCTCCTCTGGAACTGCTTTCTGTGAGTTACCTACCAGTAAGCTGGAAATGGTTAAACTGGAAGCTGCATTTACTGATGCCTTTCATTTCTGATTTTTTTCCCCCTCTGGAACAATGATGGGCTACTTGCAGGAAGAACAATATGCACAGTTAGCTCCTAGGGACAGGGCCTGTTCTTAGGATGTGTGATTTTAATAATTTTGATTAGGATTCATTGCTCTTTTGTAATTATCTCTGGCATACTGTTCTCATTATCACAGCAACATTTTAACTCTTTGTTTTGTTAATAAAGTTAAGTTTTTTCTTAGGTTGTTTTTTTAACAATTATGAGTTCTGTTAGGAAAAACTGTTTGCAGTACTCTTAACTGTTAAGTATGATGTTGCCTAATGTTTATTAAAGGGGTGTCAGCAGAGCAGTTGCTGCTGATTTTTACCAAAGTAGTTCCAACAAGGCTTCAAATAAGCTAATGTTCAAATATCATGTCTGTGAGTGTTATATAACAGTGTGCATTGAACAGGTAATGAACTGTGGCAGTCTGAATTATAAAATGTTGAGTTGAGATAGAAACATGCAATGTGTTAGTGACCAGAGCTGCTATCATTTCAAGACTCTGCTAAGAAATTTTCTCTAAGGTATGGGCTGAATGAAGATTGATTTTATTTTTTTAATTTTTATTTTTTAATTTGAACCTTCCCCCTTGAAGTTTTGGAGGTGAACCTTTCAGTAATTTTGTGTGTCATTTAAGCTCATCATCTTTCACCTGCAAAGAGAACGATTTTTTTCTGTAATACTTGGTAAACTACAAGCCCCTGTTCCTTTTCTGTTTTTGTGGCTGTGTTGTTGTGGGTCAACATCAGCCTTTTAGTTTGGGTCAATAGTATTTTCATAGAATCATTGAATCAACTGGGGAGGTGAACCTTTCAGTAATTTTGTGTGTCATTTAAGCTCATCATCTTTCACCTGCAAAGAGAACGATTTTTTTCTGTAATACTTGGTAAACTACAAGCCCCTGTTCCTTTTCTGTTTTTGTGGCTGTGTTGTTGTGGGTCAACATCAGCCTTTTAGTTTGGGTCAATAGTATTTTCATAGAATCATTGAATCAACTGGGCTGCCCTCTTGTCCTGCTGCTGGTTGCCTGGGAGAAGAGACCAACCCCCACCTGACTCCAACCTCCTGTCAGGGAGTTGTAGAGGGTGATAAGGTCTCCCCTGAGCCTCCTCTTCTCCAGGCTAAACAACCCCAGCTCCCTCAGCCTCTCCTCATGGCACTTGTGCTGGAGTCCCTTCACCAGCCTCGTTGCTCTTCTCTGGACCTGCTCCAGCACTTTTTCACTTTGGTCTAGTGAGTGTCCAGTCATACCCATTTCAATGCATTGCTTGTCACTCCGTGTGGTCTCTTTGGCTGCACTTCCCTGGTGAGATTAGATGGCAAAAGATTAGTCCAGGAGCATGCTTTGTGTCCCTCAGATGCTAGTGGGCATCCAATTTACAGGCTTAAGGGATAGACAGTCCTGAATAAAATCCCCAAAGCACTTGGTTGGAAGTCAGGTTTCTCCCTGCGGGGCTTCACTGTATGCTTTGGAAGTAACCTACATGCAGGCAGGTACAGAAAGTTTTTGAGGTGCATTTAACTGATTTGCTAGTTTAGGCTTGTAGAATTGCTACTTGTCCATTTGCTTTTTGATCAAAGGTAGGTGATCAGACTTAATATCTGAACACGTTTTCTCAAAATACATTGTGCTTTTCTTGGCAAAACGTGGTTTGTTGTCCAGATGACTTTTAGGGGAGAAAAAAAGCATGTGTTGGCTAGCTGCTTTATGGAATACATTTTTGGTGTGCTTCAGAGGGATGATGGGTACTGGATTTGGTGTAGTGAAGTGTTATACATCTGAATTTCTATTGAGTGGGTCTGAAGCTGAATACATAAGGGAGGAGTTTGAGCCCAAATCAGTAGTTTGACTCATCTATTTTGCCAATAAGTACCAGATTTAAAACTGTACTGAGTTATTCATTTTCTTGGTTGTTTATATTAGTCTCTTGTTTTTCCTAGCTTGAGGGATGATTGTACTAATTGGTCATTGCAGCTTCCTGTCGAGTGGAAGCACATGAGGGTAGTGGATGTCATTTACTTTGCTCTGGAGGTAGTAAGTAGGAGAAGAAGGAAGTTCAGTGCATATCAATCTGTGTCCTCCTGAACAGTATCATTAAGAAATTATCATCATGTGGCTTCTGCTGGTGAATACTGCTGATAAGACTTCATATGTTGTGTTAGTGTTGAGCACTAGTTAAGCTCTGGTATCAGTGATTTGGGCTTACCAAGTCTGAGCACATTCCAGTCCTATACTGCACAAACCACTACACAGATTTGTGGCAATGTATTCTGATAATGTCATTATTAATTATAGGAGTGTACAGGAGCCATGTGTGAAAGGGGAGAGGCTGTTGAGAAACATCTGTGAAAAATCCCTGGAACACTGGGAAGGTCTTCAAGTGAACCTTTTCAAGTCTATCTACTATTGTGAGGTAGCGTTGCATTGAAAAAACCAGTTCTTCCCCTTTGTTAACCTTGTAATTAATTTACACTAACAGGAACTGGAGATGGAATGTTAGAGTATCACGTCTGCCTCTCATTTCAGGTTGTAGGCGTCTACCTCCACCGTGTGGCAGCTCTTCAGAACTTTAATGAAAGGTTTAACTGATGGTGAATGCAACATAGTATCTTAATCCTACTCAGTTAGGGAACATGCAAATGGTATAGTGAGAAAGTGGCAGTGCTGAAATGCCTCTTAGTTGAAGTGTTTTTTCATAAAAGGAGAAAGGCCAAAAATTAGTTGACTAAACTGTGAGTAATTCAGACTTTTAAATATTGCTTCAATGAAATAGTTCTTAAATTTAATTTAAAGTCTTACCAGTATTCACTGGTAAGATTTATCCATCTCCATTTTGAGATGGATAAATCGGCCAAATGATATTTTAGCAGAATATACCACAATACCCTTTTTTTTTGTATGAACATAATTGCCTTTTTTTTCTGGTAGTCTATGTACATGTGTAAAAATACAACAGTTGCATCAGTTTTCTTTAATTTGTCTGTAGGTGACTAGAACAAACGTGTGCTGCAAAAATGTGTTGTTTAACTGTGTTTAGGAACAGTAAGATGCTCAGCTGTCACATGACTGAAACCAAACTAAACTGCCTCAAAACTGACTTGGAGTCAATTTTGGACTGCAGGTGAGAAGGCTCAGCAATAAACATTCTAGATATGTAGTAAAATCATCATTCCTCAGGCAGCTTCAGCTCAGAGGCTTTGTGATATTGCCTGTTTATAGTGGTTTGGACAAGAGCAAAAGGTGTTCTTTTGGGGTATGTGTCTCAGTAAATATAGTTATTCTTCAAGTTCTTTAGTTCTGTAAGTGAGATTTCAGCTTAAATGAAGAGTTTATTGCTGATGTAAGCAGATGCAGTTAAAGTGACCCTGAAACTGTGGCTTCTGTAGATGAAGTGTGGATTATATTCATTACAGTCCTTTGATGCATGAAGTTGGAGACTCTGAGAAACAGCACGAAAGTGAGGAATTGCTCTGAACAGTCATTGTTTTATTGTTCTCCATTGTTTATTGCATCAGATTTTGGTATCGTTTACTGCAGAAATCCATCTATGAACATACCTTTCATTGCAGGGATGAATTAATCTTTCGGTATGAAAAATTGAGAACTTTTCAATGATATTTTTTTCCCTTTCTGTGGTCTGTGTCAGCCACCTAATTTTTGGGTGCTAGTATGTTAAACTTTTGCCAAAAATCCTCTTTCCTCCTGGCAACTACTGGCTTGAAAGAATCAAATAGTCACATAGTTGTCTGTAATGACAAAGAAAGCACTGTAAAATGAATTTTAAGTCATTTAGATGTTTTAACATATTAATAGCATACATCAATAATTCAACTCAAGTAAGTTTCCAGTCTCCTGACAATAAATGCTCAGCAATCCAGCGTGCAACGGAAGTCAGCCCTTGATTCCATAAAGTCCTAAAACTGTCATGAAGCATCCTCTTCACTAAAGAAAAAAAAGAAAAAAAGGGCTTTCCTGCAAAGTAACCAACTTCTCCTGCCTAACACGCTTTCTCAGCAGGCAAGTACATTGACTTTCTGGGCTATCTCACCAAGTTTGCAGATTTGATTTATTTCCTGTGCAGGATTGCACTGTGGGTGAGATCATGCTGCTGACTTCAGTGAAACTGAGCAAAGACTCAGAGTGTTTTCCAAGTGTGCAGCATGGTACCATGTAACATCACATTTCAATAGCTGAAATCAAGTTAAAAATGCCCATCATGGGATAGTATAATGGGCTATTGATTTTTAGGTGCCACAGTCTCTCTTTCTTTGTAATTGAGTTGTGCTCGTGACCATATGAAGACGTTGGTTTGCAGATTGAAGGTCATAAAGCACAAACTGCACAGAGGTCAATCTTATATACAGCCTAGAGAACAGTCTCAGAGTAATTGCATTATTGTTTCCAGATGACTGCATTAACAATGAAGCTTGCATAGATATTGAATAGTGTAGGTTTTGTTCTTGCTAATGGTAAATTGGGGGGAAAACAGATATTGTTATTCCTATGCACTTCTTTAGGCTCAGCAGCTTTCCAGTTTCCAGCAAATGCAGTGACTCTTTACAATGAGAAGTACCAAACAGATTTCAATCCAGGTTAACTGTGGAATTTGAAGAGAATGGCTTAGAGCATCTTTCTAAAAATTAATCCAGGTTGTTCACAACTGTGCATAAGTAAGACTTTAAAATGTACTTTTAATGATGTTATGGAGACAAAGAGCCTAATAGACACACCATGATTAATTTCAGTGTGAGGGTTTCAATGGAGTGGGTGTTGATGGCTGTCTTCAGCTTTGACCATTTACATGGTCAAATTTAGATGTTGCTGAGCATCTTACTAATAGAGCCTTGAAATGTTTTGGGGTTTTTTTCCAGATCTAAATATAGTGGTCACTGGAAAAGGTCCTGAGAGATAGTCTATGATTCTCTATCTTGAGTTGGAAGGGACACATTAGGGTCATACAGTCCAACTCCTGGCACTAGTACTCAAACTAGTACATGTCTCAATTTACTTCTAGTGACAGTACAGTGGTGGCATCTGACATTCTGTGCCCCAGGGGATGAAAATAAGTTTATTTGGGTAAGTTAAAGCTGTAATAGCTCATCAAAATGTGATGCAGGGGAAGCTGCATAGCTGCTTTATTTCTAGAAGGCCTCTGTGGCATCTGGTTCTAGAGAAGCATATAATGAACCTCAAGAAATGTGTGTGTGTCAGAGAGTCAGGTTATCATCAATGCAATACATAATGTGACAAAGACCAGGTCAAATATAGTTAATTAAAAACAAAGAGCAAAATTCCTAAGAATAGTTTGAAAAAGTGATTAGTAAATTTTCTACCATACAAATATCACCAAACTGCTGTAAAATACAACAAGCATTGGAAGCTTATGTTGTTATATCTCCTGCCATTTCAGATGTGTTTGAGAAGGTTAGAATTCTGACTTAAATTTAGCTTTGGCATATAACAATGGTGCACTTATCTCTGAACCTTCACACCTTGCATGAAACAAACAGATTTGTTACTTGCCTTCAGACCTATCACTGCAAGTAAGAGAATAAGAAATAGCCTAGTAGCATTTTCTTAGTATTCTTCCTCTGCCCTTATTCTGTGCAATTAAAATATCAGGATAAAAGTTGCCACCTCTCTTTCTGACAAAACTGTCACCTCTGCACTGTGCTAAGTGGGAAGCTCATGAAATATAGTCAAGACAGCAATGCTGTAAATGCTTGTATGAAAGAAATGCACAGTGTTTTCTCTCCCCAGCCTGGCTCTGGTTGGACTCCTGAGCTGGGGTTTTATTTGCTGGATGAAGGATTTTTTTTGATGCCTAGCAGTGGCTTTGTGGGTATCATGCTCTGACCGACCAGCTAGAATTGCTACTTTTAACACCCAGTAGGATGGATTGAGAACAACTACGTCTGTAGTTTGTATGAACTCTTTGGGCTGGAAAGGAAAAAAACTCTGTAGGGGTTTGATCCCATGATCTACCTCTGTGTTAAGTTCTGTTGGTTTTTCTATTTCCCCTCAAAAATTCTGCATTGTGAGTATACAAATGTTCTTTTGTGGTAGTCTTATACAATAATTTATGGACAGAGAAGAGTTGGGTTATTTGCTGTTTGGGGTTTTTTTTATAATATATGCAAGGCAGAAAAAATGAAGATGTGTGATGGCAGGAAGGAGTTCTTGAAGACATATTGTTAAAAACCTGAGGAGAACAGTACCATAAAAGTTAGTCAGTAGGAGTAGAAAACTATTATTTTTTAAAAAAATAAACCCAAATCCCCAAACTTATTTGTTGCATATATAGACTTACGTTTTTGAATTGGATTGATGATTGACCAGATTACTTGCTATTAATGTATTGTTATTGTATATAATATATAATCCCGTGAATATATTGTTTTTGTTCTCTGAAGTCACTGAGAGCTTTTTTATTACATTTTACTTCAACTGTAAATCTAATTCTTCTCTTCTGAAGTCTTACAATATTGTATTTCATATTCTGTGGTTTTAATCAGAGGCACATTTTCTCAAACTTTTGTCTTCTGAATTCAGTGGGAATCTTAAAATTGTCATCTCCAGTTATGCAATGACAGGAGTTAAATAGCTGGTGAGTCTGGTGTGTGTTAAATGAAATGTGGGTGTATTTCATTATTTTAATAATAGCCTCATAGAAACAAATGTACTAATCACATCAAAGAAAATTCAGTAAAAGCAGGGTAAGTTAATCCAGCTCATATGGTGCTGGAAAAAGGCCTCAAAATTTCAGCACTACCTCTGAAATTGTCTTAACATTCACATGAAATGGGTTTCATAGAATCATTGAATCAACTGGGTTGGAAAAGACCTCCAAGATCATCAAGTCCAACCCACTGTGGTTACTAGACCATGGCACTAAGTGCCACATCCAGTCCCATCTTCAAGACCTCCAGGGACGGTGAATCCACCACATCCCCAGGCAGCCCATTCCAATGCTGGATAACTCTCTGTAAAAAACCTCTTCCTAAT
>NW_008658742.1:0-1055 GCF_000695815.1 Acanthisitta chloris
CCCCTCCTCCGGACTGTCACCTCCGGTAACGTCTCACCCCTTCCAACAGCAACCGAAGGAAAGTGATCCCCGGACTCCTCTTGTGCCACGGAAAAGCCCTGAGGGAGGAGGAAGAAGAGGAGGAGGAGGAAGAGGAGGAGGAGGAGGGGGAGGAAGTAAGGAAAGGAGAAGAGAGAAAAAAAAGGACAAGGAAGAGCTTGGACTGAATCCAAGGCAGGTCTGGATCGTGACGGTGAGTTCCTGAGGTGCACGGCTGTCTGTCTGTCTATCCATTCATCTGGCTCTGATACCCCACTGTGCCCAGTCTCCAGACTTCAAACACCGGCGGAGGGGGACGAGGAAGGGAGCAGATAGAAGGAGAGGTGCCAGGGACAGCATCAATTCCAGCCTGTCCCCCACTCAGTTATTGGGGTCTGAGATTGGGGCAAGGTGGGAGAGGGCAGAGCCACCCCCACCAGATTCACCACTCCAGAAGGGATGATTCTCTCACATTGTCTGTCTGTCCTTGCAGGAGGGGACCCTGGGCTCCCCAGGACACCTGTGCCCAGCTGGGACCCCCCCACACCAGCAGCACACAGCACTGGAGCCAGCGACCCCGGAGCAAGAGCCTGACGTGGGGAGCATCATCTGCCCCCAGGGACACCCAGCCCTGCAGCCCCTTCCCCGGGGAGCAGGCAAGGCGGGGGCGGGCAAGGCGTGAGCCATTGGATTTTAGCTTCCTGGGACATCCAAGAGACTCTTCCTCCTCCTCCTCCTCCTCTGCTCACCCCATGGCCACCTCACATCTCCCCGCAGCCACCGGCTGAGTCCCTTCGCAGCGTTCCTGACTCCGCATGCTGCATCCCGAGCCTGCTCCCTGCTCCGAAGCAGAGCCCCCCGACCTCGCAGGGAGGCGAGAGCGCGGCTGGGACACTCTGGGAGGCAGGGGAACGTTAAGATGTTGAGAGCTCCCCGGCCGAGAGGGGCTGCGCGGACGCCAGGCCACCCGGCTAGGGGGGAGCAGGATGGACAGAGCCGCTGGGGCCGGGAACCGAGGCTGGTAGGGAAGGATGGAC
>NW_008658742.1:1074-4557 GCF_000695815.1 Acanthisitta chloris
CCAGTGACCACCCCAGCAGCAGCAGCAGCAGCAATTGTAGCAGCAGCAAGAGTAATTGTGAACGGGAGAGGATCCGGAGTCGGATGAAAATGGTGATTGGACAACTGGAAGGCATCTTACAGGAGCTCAAGGAGGTGGCCAAGGAGCTCCGGGAGGTAGGAAAGCCCTGGGATGCTATTGTGCTGTCCCTGTGTGGATCATGGGAGCTGTTGGTCCAAATGAGGGCACTCTGTCCCTGTCCCAGGCTAGGGGGAGCAGAGCCAGCTCAACCTCAGGAGGGACCTGGGGTGGATGTGGCTGATGTACAGTTGGATTTTCAAGAAGAGACGGGAGAAAACTGGGCATGGCTTGCAAAATTGCTCGTGACCTTGACACCAGGGTTTGCTCAGGGTCAGGGGGCCCAGCCGAGGCACCAGCCCTGTAGTTGCTGGTGGGGGGAGAAGCACCACAGGGTCACACACCAGTATTGGGGGAGCTGGTGCCACAGTTCACTCTGCTGTGCTCTGGAGGGTGTTTGCCAGCTCCCTTCCAAACCAGGGAGGTGGAATGAGAGGGGATGGTGGGTCCCTTCAGCAGTGCAGAGAGCACCTAAACTATGATATCTGCCCTGGGTGTAAGGAGTAGGGGTCCAGAGGGTGCCCAGGGGGTCAGAGGGACTGGTGTCCCCTAGCCTGGCTGGCAGGGCCCATTGCTCCTACCAGAAAATATAAACACACATAGAAGCTGTGCTTGAAGTTTTCTCCCAGTGCAGAGGCACCACAGACCCACTCTTGTGGGGAACTTTGTATTTCCATGGCTCAAGTGTTTGGCCCAAACACTTCCATGGAGAAGGGGAAGGGGATTGGGATGAGGTTGGTAATTTAGGACACCTCTGCAGGCAATGAGGGGAGAGGTGGATGGAGAGTGTGTGGTAGCCTGGAGCACAGTGTGGCAGATTGCTTTAGCAACAGGGCAGGAAGGCGTTTGCATCCTCTCTGTGGCCTGAGCTGAGCATAAGGTTATATCCAAAACCTCATCACTCCCAGGAAGGGCAGAAATTGGTGGAGGTTTTGCCATGGGCCCCCATGGAGCAGCCGCATGGGGGTAGGTGACATTTGGGTGCCACTGAGTGAGTGCTGATGCAGGTGGAACAACGTCATCCTAGATGCAGACGTGGCTATGGTCAGGGAGGTGACATCTCCAACGTCATCCTCGATGCAGTCGTGGCTATGGTCAGGGAGGTGACATCTCCCAGCCTGAAACATCCCCTGGGTTGCAGTGTCCTCCTTTGGGCTGGTTCTGCTCAGCCCAGGAGGTTTTAGGGGAAGCTGTCCCACTGGGAAAACAGCCTTGGAGAGTTGCCACATCTTGCCACATTTCCCCACTGGGTCCTTGCAAGGCCTCGACCTGGCCAAGGCATCCCTAGAGATTTTCCTTTCTGCCATGGCTTTGCCACTCCCTCCTGCAGCAGAGGCACACCTGGGCACCCAAAGCAAAAAGCCTCCAAGATCCTGCAACACTTTCAGGGGAGATCAAAGCCCCTCTGACAAATCCCAGGTGGATTAGGAATAGCCATAACAGCAATAATCAGGAGGCAGAGCTATTTTCTGGTTAGCCTGAGCTCACTTCATGTTCCTCCAGGAGCTTAATATAACAGCAATAATCAGGAGGCAAAGCTATTTTCTGGTTAGCCTGAACTCACTTCATGTTCCTCCAGGAGCTTAAAGAGGCCCTTAAATTGAGGATGATGATGACAATTGGCCCATGAATTGAGCCCATGTATTTAAGGCCAGGTGGGAGCACCACAATCATGCCACCACCCCTCCTGCTGAGGATGTGGAGGGGTAAGGAGGACTGGGATGGGACCAACCTGTCTCACAGCTGACACCAGGTTGTTCTTCCCACCAGCTTCAGGTGCCTCCATAAGGTCCCTGTCCAGCTCTGGGGGCCAGAAAGAGACCAGGGTGGAGGTCCATGTCCCATGAACTAGTTACCCCAGAAAGTGTTAAAGCCTGGCAATTATTTTTCCATGAAGCTGGCACATCCCTAGACACAGTTAACTTCCCAGGCAGCACCCCATGGGTGCTCTGGAAGATCCCTCACATCATGGGACAACATGGCCAGGTCAGTGTAGAGCCAGCCATGATGTCCACCACAAGGTGGATCCTAAACATCAACCCTTCTCACCAATCCCTACACTTAGCCCTATCTAACTGCAGCAATTAGTTGAATTTACACAAAACAGCCTAAAACTCAGCACAAGTGAAGGCTCCAAAGCTAAAACACACTGGTCCAACCAGGCTAAACCAGGCTCCCGAGTCCCCAAAGGTTTTGGTGAAAGGGAAGTTAAAAAAGTAATCCCTCGTGGTGGCTTACCTTGCATGTAAGTGATTCTCTTCTTCAGCTCGAGGTGAGGACCAGGACATGGAGACAAGGCTGGGGACAGACAAGGTTGATGTCCCTGACCTTTGGTGGGCTTATGGATGGGGGTCCCAGGTGGGGCTGCTCAAGGCCATCACAGCATCCTGGCACGTGATATTGGTGTGTGCTCCAGTGGAGCCACCACAGGAGCTTTGGAAATGCCCATCTGTGTGGCCATCTCCTCCACTCAGGGCTTTGCTGGTGGGTTGGGATGCAGGGCTGGATGTGCTCAGTGAAGACATCAGATGCACACACACATGGAGCTGGAGAACCTTCACTGGGTAGTGCTGGAGGGCACTGGGTGATACTGGACCTGCTCCTTCCAGGTTCTCCTTGCACAGGGAGCTGGGTGCCAGGACTTTCCAGGTCTGGAAGAAGCAGCCAGGTCATAACCAACTTGCCAAAAAATAACCCCCAAAGCCATCAAACCCCTGTGTGGGCACAGGGGCTTCCACTCAGGAATGGTTCCTGCTCCAAAACCACTCATGCAGTGAGCTCTGGCTCACATAAGCATTTTGTCTCTTGGGTTGCCCCTGCTCTGGTAAAGCTGCAGAGTCCCAGGCTCTGCCAGGATTGTGGAATGCTCCGGGGGTGGCTGCAGTGGGGGACCCCAGGACAGCTGAGCTGCAGGGTCCCAGGCTCTGCCGGGATTGTGGAATGCTCCGGGGGAGGCTGCAGTGGGGGACCCCAGGACAGCTCCACTCTGCTCACCCATCCCTGGGGATGCAATGTGTGACAGACACTGGGTCAGGCTCCATCCCTGTCTCCCAGGAGCAGTTCCCACCTGAAGTCTGTCATTCCAGATGTCCGTTTGCTTGAGTCTGCTGTTTCCCAGCCTCTCGGCTCCCACTCTCCCTCCCTCCCTGCTTCCCTTTGTGTATATAATTATTCCCAGCACTCCCAGACAGGGCTGTATTATGTGTGGGGAAAATGATTATTAAAATCTTTGCTGGAAAACGCACACTGGAAGTAGAAGTGAGGCAGGAGGCAGCAGGGAAGGCGCTTCCGCCGCTTGCCATGCTGCCTGCCCTCCCACGCACCTCCTGCCAGCCCCAGCCCCTTCCCGTAGGGATAAGGGTGATG